>NC_092744.1:141914859-142029856 GCF_047496795.1 Chiloscyllium punctatum | reverse complement strand
GAGTGATCGAGAAAGAGCAAGGGAGTGGTTAGAGAGGGGCGACAGAGAGAGCGAGAGAGAGTGAAAGGAGCGAGACAGAGAGGTGATAGAGAGAAGGATAGAGAGAGAGCGAGAGAGGTGAGCGATGGTGAAGGGGGAACAAAGAGAGAGATATAGAGAGACACAGGGGCAAAAGTGGGTGTAAGAGAGAGAAGGTGACAGTGATGGGGTGAGAGAGGAGAGAAAGCGGGTGTGGGGGGGAAGAGAGCGAGAGAGAGAAGGAGTGAGAGAGAGAGAGATGGGGAGAGAGAGAGGGCAAGAGAAAGAAGGGGCGAGTGAGAGACAGAGGGATGAGAGAGAGGGGTGTGAGAGAGGGAGGGAGGGAGGGAACGGTGGCCCGGGGGGGCCGAGGGGGCGGAGTGAGAGGGGGTGAATGGGGGGGAAGGGTGGCCCGGGGGCGCGAGAGGTGGAGTGAGGGAGGGTGCGGGGGGGGGCGAGAGGGGGGTGGGGGAGAGGGGGGAGCGATGGGGGCGAGAGGGGTGGGAGAGGGGTGGGGGTTAAGAGGGGTTTGCTGGGGGCGCGTGAGAGGGTGGGGGAGGGGGATGGGACGGGAGGAGTGAGTGGGAAAGGGGGGAGAGAGGGAAGGAGAGTGCTGGCTGTGTCATTTCATCAGCTGTGAAACACATTAAGACAGGCGAAGGCCCTCATCCTGATGATTTTCTGGTTAGGACTCCAGTCACTAACTTGCTGCCAGGTTCTGATAATAACCAAAAACACAACAGGAGTTGCACTTGCAGAGAATAAGGGTGCCATGGTTACATCAACATCAGAGCACGAGGAGGCTATTTAGCTTCTTGAGCCTATTCCACCATTCACCCAAATCATGGTAACCTTCATCATCATGACAAATCCCTGTCTTTGTCCCATAATCCTTCAGTATTTTCATTCAAAATCTACCAATCTCAGATTTAAAATTTGCAAATGATTTCCAATCAATCGTTGTTTGTGGAACTTTATCAAACTTTATCCATTTCTGTGTATAAAAGTGTTCCCTGATATCACACCTCAATGTTCTGACTCTAACAGTTTATCTGTGTAATCTTTCTTCTTAAATTAAGCCTTGGAATCCAAGTATCACATCAGTAAATCTACACTGCCCTTCCACTCAGAGTGATACTCTCCTTAAGCCATGGTGCCCAGCCCTGACAGCTTGGTCTAACTAGTTTCGGATTTGCTGAAGCATGACTTCTAATCCTTTGGTATCCCATCTTCTGTCGAGATCAATGTCAACATTCTACCGGCCCCTTGGTCACGTTTCTGAACCTGTTTGTGACATTTTCATGAACTATACAGCTGGATCAATCCCACCAAGTTTCCTTGGAGTCTACTGTCTCTATTTTCACAATCAAGAAATATCCTATTTTGATCCAACCTCTCACTTGCAGACACAAACTCATCTGTCGTTTTTTTTTCATTTACTGAATCTATCAATATTACTTTCTAATGCTATGCTTCCATTCACCTACACTTCGAATCGCAGTAATCTGCAGAGTGGCCCCAGATTTTGAATGTGGCTTTCCTTTCATTATGAATAGTGAATAATTAGGGCTCCAACATCGATCCGTGCAGGATATCACTAAACATATCCTTCCAATGAGAATATCTCTTATTATCTGCACAAATGTCTCTTGTTCAAATTAAGTTCCTCTGCAAGGACATCTTTTGCATCTTATTACCTTTAATGGACAGTAGAAAGGTTTAAATTTAGGGACATTCTTCGCAGTCAAATTTGCCTTGTGTTTATCTGATTGGGGAAGCAATGAATACCATTAAATATTAATCTTTGTCTTCATGACATGGTAACTCAATCACAAAGATTAACAATGTTAAATATGTATTCTCCTTCATGATTGATAAACTCTGGGCACAATGTTACCAAGTGATATTTGCTTTATTTTTCAAAAACACAGGCCCTGCCCAACTGTTGGCTCACACCCGTTACACCACATGGTCCTCGTCCTCTCCATCTGAATCTCATGGCAAAGTACCTCGAACATGGAGAGGAGCAACTATTCCAAGCACTGAGATCCCAGTAATTGGTACCACCACTCACCCTAATCCATTGGAGAAGCCAATTGGTCCTGCACTATGTCCTCATCTGAATCATGCTGCTGGCTGTGTTTCTTCCCCTGATTAAAGCGGTGATGGCTCTCTGGTGGCAGAAGGGAATGGACGGATTTCTCTTCAATCTCATCTTTCGTCATTGACTCGTCGAACTTAAGGGAGTACTCAGTGGCAACAGAAGCAGAGTCTGGAGAGACAATAAATGATTGACATTGTTCTTTGTTATTTTCCATTGTTCACTGAAAGGTTTAGAACTTGAACTTGAAGTTAGGGGCTGAGCTAGAATCCTTGGATTAATTATCTGCTCAAAGAGCAGAGTGGGGCTACAATTATTGATTCAACACAACTTTGATATTGAATCAGACATTGTTTAAGTTTCCTTATGCACAACCACAGATCAAGGGGAAACACAAGGAAGTTGGATTGAGTAGCTTAAGCACATGACTGAATAAAGGAATCTTGAAATAAATCAGTGCAGGACATGTGCCTATTTGACCCACATATCCTTTGGGTAGGGAAGGAGTGCTCACGTAGCAAAAGATTTGATTGATTCAAATCATCTAACTGAAGAGACACATTTCCCTGCTTAAGTCATGAGATCAGTGGAAGGACAAAACATCATTTCTGGTGAAAGAATTCACCTTTCTCACCAGGTAATGAAGGCACACTGTCTCTGCGGATCAAGTCGTTGGCCACTGTTTGAACCATCTCCTCAATAGAGCTATTTCCCTTTTGTGTGGCCAGAGGTTCTACTTTTCTCCAAGAATGGTAAGGGTGAGCTGCCTTGTTTACTACTGCCGCTGCTGCTCCTAAAGAAATGTCACAGAACAACACAGATGCATAGTTTCAGGACACAAAAACAGGTTCTCAGTATTTGTGATTTACACAGGCTTCCTTCCCAACCTAAACCCATCCACATAGTTTTCTTCGATTTCTTATATTCCAAGCTCCTCCTTGAATTCATCTATTATTTGCTTCAATTATTCCTGATGAAGTAAGTTGTACATTCAAACCCCTTTTTGGTAAAGACTTTGTCGCCCTCTGCCAATTCCTCATTAGATTTAATAGTGATTACAATTATATCCCCAGATCCAGTGGATTCTGTCATTCACAAGCAGAAACATCTTTTCCATGTCTACTCGATCAAACGTAACTGGACCATGTCACTCTTTTTCAATGAGACAACACTGCCCAGTCTTACTTGATGAATTCAAACTCAGTTTGGATATAATTCCAGTAACTATTCTTTACCTTCCCCGATCCGAACTGTGTGCAGTGCTCCAAGGGTGACCTGTCCATGGTCCTACACATATCGAACACATTTCCATTCTGTCCCCACAGAAATAAACCCATGACCTACTTCTCCATCTAACCTCACAAACCGGTGCCATTTGCTGCCAGTGACTCATTCCTATCTCCAGATCCCTCTGCTCTATTTAAGGACATATTTCCAAAGAGGAAGTGGTCTCTTTAGTCTTTTGACCACAGTGTACGACCTCAAACATGGGTGGAGGTTAAGCTTCCACAACTTTGACTGCAATATTCCCTTAACCAAATCTTCCCAACAGTAAATCTTCCTAAAAACAAAACTCCAATATATTAATGTACTTAATCTCATCAACTATTTCGTATTTGAAAAGCACTAACTGTCCAGCTCAGTTTTGAATAAACATCCTCTGCCAAAGTTATTAAAATGTCACCAGCTGAACTACAAACACTATTTCCATTCATATTCATTGGAGCCCAAGAATGAGAGATGGTATCATTGAGGGTCTATAAAATGGTCAAGGGATTGACCAAGTAGATGCAGAGAAGCTGATTCAATCTACAATGAGTCGTTGTAAGTTTACAATAAAGGGAAAGTTGGAGGAATTACTTCTCTCAGAGAATGGTGAATCTTGGGAATTCACTACCTCAGAACAATGTGGATTCTGGGACATGAAGTAAATTTAAATAAGAGGCACACGGGTTTTTAATTAGTAATGGGTTGAAGAGTTAAGGAGAGCTGGCAGGAAAGTGGTGTTCAGGCCAAGATTAAATTAACCATGTCTGTATCAAATGGCAGAGCAGGTACAAGGGGCTGGATTAATACTCCTGCTCCTAATTCTGATGCTCTTATGTTCTTATTTCAAAAGGAGGAAGTAAGATGAATGGACTAATACAAGGTGTTTAATGGGCATGGTATTGGAAAGACTATGGTGAGAGGCTGTTTGATTTGGTGAGGTGAGGCACAATATCTCTACAGTAGTGTCAGCAGTCCAGCTGGGCCCAGCACAGAGAAAAGACCATGATGTCTCCTTTGCAGCATCTTTCCCCACCTATCTATTTCTAGCCTCTACCTTATTCCGCCCCCCCCCCCCTTTCAGCCTGAAGCTCCTTGACCAAAAACCTTGCAGCCTCTTTCTTCAAACCCACCATCACCGAATCCCCCACCATCAACATTCTGGGGGTTTACGATTGACTAGAAATTGAAGTGGACTTTCCATATAACTACGGTAAGTAAACCACCCTCCAAATCTCTGAAGCTTGTCCACCATCTACAAGAATCAACTCAGGACTGCAATAGGATATTCACTACTTGGCTAGGTTTGGGTACAGCTCCAAGAACACTCAAGAAGCTTACAGTGTCAGGAAAAAGCAGACTGCTTGATTGGCACCACATTCACTCCCTCCTCCACTGATGCCCAGAGCAGCACTATGTACTATCTACAAGATACATTACATCAATTCATAACACTTCAATAGCATCTTCCAAACCTATGACCAATACCAAATAAAAGGAAAAGGGAAACAGATTCATGGGAACATCACCTCCTGCAGGTTCCCTTCCAAGCCACTACCATCTGGAGTTGAAAATCTTTCAGCAGTCCTGAAGTGTCATTGAGCCAAAATTCTGGAATTCCCTCCCAACCGCACTACTAATTGGCCTACAACCCACACGGACTGCAGTAATTCAAAAAGGGAGCTCACAACCACCTTCTCAAGGGCATTAGAATGAGGCAATAAATGTTCGCACAGCCAGTGACACCCATATTCCATAAATTCATTAATTCCTTCATGCCTCCTCCTTCCTTCCACACCACCCCCACCAATAGACAGCTGCGCTGCGCAAACACAAAGCCTTGAGCAGCATGTGGTTACCCACAAGGAGGCCCAAGCTACATTCAAGCTGTGCTCAGACAGGGGTGGTCCTGAACGAACAATCATCCCCAGTGATTCACACACCGTATTCAACAGTGAAACTATCAGTTGCCAACGTTTTCACAAAGAGATTGGTTGGGACATGGGATGAACGGCCAGAGGAAGTGGTAGATGCAAGTACAGTTACAACATTTAAAAGACATTTGGAGAGGTACAAGAATAGGAAAGGTTGAGGAATATGAGCCAAATGCAGGCAAACTGCACTGGCATAGTTTGGGAAATTTGGTTGACATGGATGAGTTGGACCGAAGGGTTCATTTCCATGTTGATGACTATGATTCTATTCTTTTCAGCCACAGTGGCATTTTGCAATTGTCCTAAACTATGGTGTAATTGAACAAGTTAATGGAGGCTTTTGACACCAGGGCCACAGTACTCTGTAGGTAAGGTGTTGAGTAGTAGCTGCAATTTAGTGGACATTTAATAAACAACATAATGAAGAAGTATAGAAGGAAATTACTACAGATGGTGGAATCTGTACTGAAAACGGCAAAGGCTGGAGCTGACAGCAGGTCAGAAAGCATCCATGGAGACTAAGCAAGTTAATGATGTGTCTCGATGACTCGATCAGAGATCTGATGAAGGGTCATCTGGACTCAAAATGTTAGCTTGGTCTCTCCATCGATATTTTTTAAAAAAGAAGTGCATGGGATGAGGGTGTCATTGACTCAGCAGCATTCATTGTTCATCCCTAATTGCCCAATGGGCAGTTAAAAGTCAAGCTCATTGCTGTGTGTCTGGAGTCACATGTAGGACAAACTAGGTAAAGATGGTAGCTTCTTACTTCAATCATGTTAATGAAGCAGATGGGTTTTCCGTAACCCAACAAAGGATTCATGGTTATGAGATTCTTAATTCGAGATATTCACTGAATTCAATTTCCACCATTTCCTGTGACACAATTCGAACCTGGTTCTCCAGAATGCAACCTGGATTTTTGGATAAACAGTCTAGCAGTAATACCACTCAGCCATCGGCTCCCTCCTGTGAGCTTCAGTATTTGTTGTTTTCAGTTCTCAAGAAATATGTTATGTATTAATTTTGAACTCTGTAAAAGCATCCACAGTGAACACAAAAAGCCCACCTCCAGTCATGATGGTTGAGTCTGGATGACTCAGACAGACTGGCTAATAAAGCAGAGTTACGCATTTTAATATCTGGCAGTTTCTCCGCAGTTTCGGCTGGCGTTGGGCTGGTCTCATTAAATCTGCGATGAAACAAACAAAGAGATAACAGTCGATACTCCCCACTAAATCTCTAAATTCAATTGCACCGCAACCAAAGTAATTTATTTTAATTCAAAAATGTTTCAGTGAAAGACATTTCAGCAATCTCACCACCACCTGTCTCAGTTTAATGGGAAATGGGATCAATTCTGTAGCACCTACTTTCCCAGTGGAAAAGGCCACTGGTTTAAGCCCTTGAACAGGTTATCAGCTGATCGGAGTTTTCAATCTTGTTCTTTGACAGATTGCAACATGTTTTGCACAAGGGGGCATGCAGACAGGACAAACTTCAATTATATTCAACACAAGAAAAGGCAATTCCATTTAAATGAGGCAGATTAATTGAGATCAGGCCTCAGGTGAGGATACAAAACAGTCATGTTTGGAATTTCCAGAGACCATCAAGATTGTCCATTCAACTCCTGAAGTTTGTCTCAGTATTGCTTTCGCAATCAATCTATTTCAATGCATTATGACACCTCTGGAGCAGGTGGGACAGTTCCAGGCCTTCTGGCTCAAAGTTGGAGACACAACCACAGCATCACAAGAGCACTGTGTTTTAGACTGAGTAACTGGTGGGTTAATTTGCCCAATAATCTTACTAATCCGGAAGATACTGTTACCACCCTAATGCTGGGAAATAAGCAAGGTATTAATGGGAGCAAAGATGTTACAACAGTCTCTCTGACAAGGGACAAAATATATTCTATCTGTTGTTTTGTTCATCCTTCGATAGTTTGAAATTTTTAAACCTTCTGGTCTACCATCATCTTTGCAGTTTTGTACATCTTTTCTTTCAATTTGATGTCACTCATAATTCCCTCAGCTATGCACCGCTGTTCATCGTGCATTTAGAACATAGAACATAGAACATAGAACAATACAGCACATAACAGGCCCTTCGGCCCACGATGTTGTGCCGAACCTCTATCCTAGATTAAGCACCCATCCATGTACCTATCCAAATGCCGCTTAAAGGTCGCCAATGATTCTGACTCTACCACTCCCACGGGCAGCGCATTCCATGCCCCCACCACTCTCTGGGTAAAGAACCCACCCCTGACATCTCCCCTATACCTTCCACCCTTCACCTTAAATTTATGTCCCCTTGTAACACACTGTTGTACCCGGGGAAAAAGTTTCTGACTGTCTACTCTATCTATTCCTCTGATCATCTTATAAACCTCTATCAAGTCACCCCTCATCCTTCGCCGTTCCAACGAGAAAAGGCCGAGAACTCTCAACCTATCCTCGTACGACCTACTCTCCATTCCAGGCAACATCCTGGTAAATCTTCTCTGCACCCTCTCCAAAGCTTCTACATCTTTCCTAAAGTGAGGCGACCAGAACTGCACACAGTACTCCAACTGTGGCCTAACCAAAGTCCTGTACAGCTGCAACATCACTTCACGACTCTTGAATTCAATCCCTCTGCTAATGAACGATAATACTCCAAGGGCCTTCTTACAAACTCTATCCACCTGAGTGGCAACCTTCAAAGATCTATGTACATAGACCCCAAGATCCCTCTGTTCCTCCACCTGACCAAGAACCATACCATTAACCCTGTATTCCGCATTCTTATTTGTTCTTCCAAAATGGACAACCTCACACTTGGCAGGGTTGAACTCCATCTGGCACTCCTCAGCCCAGCTCTGCATCATATCTAAGTCCCTCTGCAGCCGACAACAGCCCTCCTCACTGTCCACAACTCCACCTATCTTTGTATCATCTGCAAATTTACTGACCCACCCTTCGACTCCCTCATCTAAGTCATTAATAAAAATTACAAACAGCAGAGGACCCAGAACTGATCCCTGCGAAACTCCACTTGTAACTGGGCTCCATGCTGAATATTTACCATCTACCACCACTCTCTGACTTCGACCGGTTAGCCAGTTTTCTATCCAATTGGCCAAATTTCCCTCCATCCCATGCCTCCTGACTTTCCGCATAAGCCTACCATGGGGAACCTTATCAAATGCCTTACTAAAATCCATGTACACTACATCCACTGCTCTACCCTCATCCACATGCTTGGTCACCTCCTCGAAGAATTCAATAAGACATGTAAGGCAAGACCTACCCTTCACAAATCCGTGCTGACTGTCCCTAATCAAGCAGTGTCTTTCCAGATACTCGTAAATCCTATCCCTCAGTACCCTTTCCATTACTTTGCCTACCACAGAAGTAAGACTGACTGGCCTGTAATTCCCGGGGTTATCCCTATTCCCTTTTTTGAACATGGGCACAACATTCGCTACTCTCCAGTCCCCTGGTACCACCCCCGTTGCCAGTGAAGACGAGAAGATCATTGCCAACGGTACTGCAATTTCCTCTCTTGCTTCCCACATAATCCTAGGATATATCCCGTCAGGCCCGGGGGACTTGTCTATCCTCAAGTTGTTCAAAATGTCCAACACATCTTCCTTCCTAACAGGTATCTCTTCTAGCTTATCAGTCCGTTTCACACTCTCCTCTTCAACAATATGGTCCCTCTCGTTCGTAAATACTGAAGAGAAGTACTTGTTCAAGACCTCTCCTATCTCTTCCGACTCAATACACAGTCTCCCACCACTGTCCTTGTTCGGACCTACCCTCGTTCTCGTCATTTTCAGGTTTCTCACATAGGCATAGAATGCCTTGGGGTTATCCTTGATCCTATCCGCCAAGGATTTTTCATGCCCTCTCTTAGCTCTCCTAATCCCTTTCTTCAGGTCCCTTTTGGCTATCCTGTATCCCTCCACTGCTCTGTCTGAACCCTGTTTCCTCAACCTTATGTAAGCCTCCTTCTTCCTGTTTACTAGACATTCAACCTCCCTCGTCAACCAAGGCTCCCGCACACGACCATTTCTTTCCTGCCTGATCGGTACATACATATCAAGGACACGTCGTATCTGCTCCTTGAAAATGTTCCACATTTCCACCACATCCTTCCCTGACAGCCTATGCTCCCAACGTATGCTCCTCAAATCCTGTCTTACAGCATCGTAATTTCCCTTCCCCCAATTGTAAAAACTTCCTTGTTGTGCGCACCTATCTCTCTCCATAACCAAGGTGAAAGTCACAGAATTGTGGTCACCATCACCAAAATGTTCACCCACTAACAAGCCCACCACTTGTCCCGGTTCATTACCGAGTACCAAATCTAATATGGCCTCCCCTCTGGTTGGACAATCTACATACTGCGTTAGAAAGTTAATAGATATTGTTGAGAATTATAAAATAACTGAATATATTCTTCTGCTTTAACATTCTAACTAGAGTCCCATTCCAGTTTACCGAACTACGACCTTATCCCCTTGTCACTGCCTTTAAGTTTAGATACTAGTTGAAGAACCAAATTCCTCACCCTAAAGCTAAATTCTATCATGCTGCATTGTATCTTACCAAAAGGGTCTTTTACTCTGAGCTCATTAATCAATCATATTATCAGGTCTAAAATAGCTGTTCCATGATTGGTTCCAGAGCATCTGTTCTGTGAAATTGCACAGAGCAGTCGACCTCAAACTGCTTCAGAAGGTAATGTTAGCTGAGTGTACAATACTATTTTAACTAACAGAGAATCCTCTGAATACCAGGATTCTGTTAGATCCCCAAAATTACTCAGAGCATGGAATCCCTACGTTGTGGAAACAGGCCCTTCAGCCCAACAAATCCACACCAACCCTCCAAAGAGTATCCCAACCAAACCTATTCCTCAATGTTTACCCCTGATTAATGCACCGAAACTGTGCATCGCTGGACAGTATGGCAATTTAGCATGACCAATTCACTGAACCTGCAGTTCTTCGGATTGTGGGTTTGCAACCCTGGTTCGCAGTTGCTTCATGAAGTCTGAACGTTGTTGCCTCTATTAGTCCAACAGCACTGTCACTGACACAGGAGCTGTTCCCCCAGATCGGTTTGTGGCAGTCAGAGATCCTGCTACAACCTGCACACATGCCAACCCAGTCATCTCAATCAGAAAGAATTAGTACAGCACAGATTAGAAGACAACTTGGATCACATTGTGCTTTTGAATTCAACCCATCACAACTGTGCCACCTTTTTAAAATAGCTTTTTGGCTAGATCCCTGCTCTCACAGAAATGCAAATAATTTCTTTTTTCAAGTATTCAAATTAATTTTGGAAATTAACAGTGAATCAGCTGCCACCTCCTTTGCAGATGATCTCAGATCTTCTTTGAAACAGCAAAACCCAATGAGAACATTAAGGCATCCAATGTTTAAAAAAATCACATGCTCAGTCACTGTAATATGATGAGTTTTGTTTTACATAATTCTTAGCAAAAGTTAATTTGAAGCAAAAAGGAGAACACAAAGAGAAAGGTGAACCGCCCGTGGGTAACAAAGGCAGTCAAGAGCAGTATCCACAAGGAAAAGAATGACATAGCCACGGATGACTAAAAAGGGAGAAAACTGATCATGTAATTAAATTGACAAGAAACAAAAATGAACAGCAAGAGTTGTATAGGTATATAAAAATTGAGTATCTAAAGTCAGGATCGAACCCTTGGAGGTTCTGACTGTGGAATTTATAATGGGTACAAGGAAACAGCAGATAATTTAAAACTATATTTTACATTGATCTTCATGAAGGAGGATACCGTTATCATCCTAAAGGTAGCAAATAAGCAAGTTAATCATAAGTACAAAAATGTTATTACAGTCTTTGTCACAAGGGACAAAGTATTGACCAACTAATAGGACTAATGGCAGACAGGACCTAATGGCCTGGATCAAACACTTTTAGGGCAACTGACTGCAGAGATATTCAAGGCATCGATTGGAATATTCCAGAATCAGGGGATACAGGAAACATCCAGTGGATTGATGTATCTGTTCAAGAAGGGAAGGGAGACAGAAATCAGGAAACTATAGACTAGTTAGTTTAATATCTGCTTTTGTAATACGGCAGAGTCGAATATTAAAGTAAAAAATAGCAGGACATTTAGAAAAGCTTATCATTTAACATGGTAGACTGGGTTTTGTGAAAGAGACACTATGACAAATTTGCGACAGTTCATTGAGGAGATAACAAGCAGGGCTGAGAAAGGGCAATCCAATGATGTTCTGTATTTAGATTTTAGAAATGCAACTGATAAGGTGCTACATAAAAGTTAATTGCATAATACAGGAGCTCACTGTGTCAGGGGTAAGGTATTTGCATGGAGTGAGGATTGGTTAACCACACTGGCTGTTGCCGAGACCTCACTTGGAGTACTGTATACAATGTTAGCTCCCATATTTAATAAGAGATAAACCAGTATTGGAGACCATTCAAAAAAAGATTCAGCTAGCTGCTTTGAGAATGAAAAGGTTGACCTATCAAGAATATCTATACAGGTTAGGTCATTATTCAATAGAATCTCGACAAACAGATTACTTACAGTGTGTAAACAGGCCCTGTGGCCCAACAAGTCCACACCGATCCGCCAATGCACAACCCACCCAGACCCATTCCCCTACATTTACCCCTTCACCTAACACTACAGGCAATTTAGCATTGCCAATTCACTTAACCTGCACTTTTTTTTGGATTGTGGGATTGTGGGAGGATACCAGAACACCTTAAATAAATGACTTGGATGTGAATATGAGGTATGGTTAGTAGATTTACACAAGACACCAAAATTGGAGGTATAGTGGACAGTGAAGAAGGTTAGTTCAGAATAGAACAGGATCTTGATCAGATGGGCCAGTGGAGCAAGGAATGGCAGATAGAATTCAATTTAGATAAATGTTAGCTGTTGGCTTTTGGAAAGGCAAATCAGGGCAGGACTTATACACCTTACTGGTAAGGTCCTGGGGAGTGTTGCTGAGCAAAGAGACCTTGGAGTGAGGGTTCATAGTTCCTTGAAAGTAGAGTCACAGGTAGGTAAGGGAGTGTATGCAGCGTTTGTTATGCTCTCCGTCATGTTGTGGCTGTACAGGACATTGATTAAGGCTCTTCTGGAATTCTGTTTTCAGTTCCAATCTCCCTGTTCCAGGAATGATATTGTGAAACTTGAAGCATTTCAGAAAATGTTTGCAAGGACTTTGCCAGAGTTGGACAGTTTGAGGGCAGTGCATGTTTGGAGTGAGCTGCCAAGGGAAGGGGTGGAGGCTAGTACAATTACAACATTTAAAAGACATTGATGAAGCCACTTCTCGTATTCTGTTTTCAGTTTGAATTTCCCTGTTCAGGGAAGGATGTTGTGAAGCGTGAAAAGGTTCGGACAAGATTTATAAAAACGTTGCCAGGTTTGGAGGATTTGGGCTACAGGGAGAGGCTGAATAGGTTGGGGTTAATTTCCCTGGAGAGTCCAAGACTGAGAGGTGACTTCATGGGGATTTATAAAATCACGAGGGGCATGGATAAGGTGAGCAGCCGGGGTTCTTTTTCCTGAGGTTAGATGGGTCCAAAACTAGAGCACATGGTTGAGAGGGCAACGATTTAAAAGGAATCTAAGGGCAACGTTTTCAAGCTGAGTGTGTTGTGTGTATGGAATGAGCTGCCAGATGAAGTAGTGGAGGCTGATAAAATCACAACATTTAAAAGGCATCCGATTGGGTACGTGAACAGGAAGGGTTTTGATGGATACAGGTCAATAGCTGGCAAATGGGACTCCAGTCGTTTAGGATTCCTAGTTGGCATGGATGAATTGGACCGAAGTTCTGTTTCTGTGCTGTATATGTCTAAGACGTTAATAAACTAAGATGCATTCCTCTTTTGTGGAGAGTAAGCTGAAGCACAGTTAATTGTCCTTGGAGCTGAGAAGGTGAAGCAGTGTTTTTGACATGGTGCAGATTTGGTTCCAAGGTCTTGAATTTGAGGAGAGAGAGGAATTGTTAACACTGTCATAACTTTTAGTAACTACTTTCAAGTAATTGGCAAATAATACAAAGTGAAAATGTGAACATTATTGTACTCAGTAAGTTCTGAGCATCTGGAACAGTCTGAATGAAACAGATTCAGCAGGTATTCTGAAAGAGACTTGGAATTTTAATTTTTAAGGAAAGATTTGGGGGGCTGTGGGCAAATAGGAGGGGATTTGGGACAGATTTGCAGCATCTCCAGAGGGAGAGAGTACAGCCCCAATGGGCTGAATAGCCCCCAGGCCCTGTGCTCTGTGGTACTGCCCCATTCACTGTGAATGATGAAGCTCATCCCAGGGCAGAGAGAGGGATTAGCCCTCCACTCTCATCACAATGGGGCCCGGCTGATTGACGGCAGCTCCAGACCAATGGGAGGAGAGTCTGTGTGGTCCTGCAGCCAATGGGAGTGAATGAAGGGTGTGGCCAGCAAGATGACACAGGTCCATGAGCTGTGCAGGTGCCGTGTCACTGGGTGGGGTTGGGAGAGACAGCAGAGTCTGGGACAGAGGCTGTTGGACCTGAATTACAAACTCCCGGTAAATTAGAACCAAAAAACTGTGGAAGATGTAAATCAGAAACAACAACCAGGAGGTTCTGGAAAAGCTCAGCAGGTCTGGCAGTATCTGTGATGAGAAATCAGAGTTAACATTTCAGATCCGGTGTCCCTTCCTCAGAACTGATACTGAGAGAAAAAAATGTTGGTTTATATGCAGAAGGAAGGGTTTAGGGGAGGATGTAAGGATTAAAGGATAGGTGGGGATAGAGCGAGAAGAAGGGTTGGATAAAGGAGTGGATAACGATCTGGCTGGGGGAGGGCTACTAGCTGTTAGTGGAAACTGTTAGTGGCTAACCATAGGTAGTGTGTAATGACAGGCTGTGAGAACAAGGACTGGTGTGTGGGGTAGGGGGGCTAGGACATGGGGTTGCTAAACTACGGTTAGCCACTAACTGTCTCCGTCATAAGCTGTTCTCCACAGACATCACTCCATGATTGGAGCTGCAGAGGACAGAGTTTGCAGATGGGCGGCACGGTGGCATAGTGGTTAGCACTGCTGCCTCACAGCGCCAGAGACCCGGGTTCTATTCCCACCTCAGGCAACTGTCTGTGTGGAGTTTGCACATTCTCCCAGTGTCTGCGTGGGTTTCCTCCGGGTGCTCCGGTTTCCTCCCACAGTCCAAAAATGTACAGGTTAGGTGAATTGGCCATGCTAAATTGCCCGTCGTGTTAGATGTAGGGGAATGGGTCTGGATGGGTTGCTCTTTAGACGGTTTGTCTGATCTAAAAACCTCTTAAATATCCTTCCCAACCCCCTCTATACTCCTCAAAGATGTATCTTAAAGTTGTTCTCTTTAATCAACATTTCCAGCATTCGTGAAGGACTTTAGGAGATTTGTCAGTGTGAAAGGCTCCATACAATGCAGGTCGTTGTTGTTAATGTCTGACATTAGGAGAAACTGGAATGAACACTCTCTCTCTTATACCTGATGAACAGCAGCAAAAGCAGGAAGCACTGAGCATGCTCCAGCCCACAAAGGGCCTCTGGTGATTGATCTCAGTGCAGGACCAATAAAAGGATGGGGATGGGGCTGGAAGACAAGGTCGTGCCGGTTGGTCTGAGTGAATGAGGGGCGTGGCTACACTCTACCACGTGATAAGCCTCTCGATTAGTGGTGCTGCAAGAGCACAGCAGTTCAGGCAGCATCCAAGGAGCAGCAAAATCGACGTTTCGGGTAAAAGCCCTTCATCAGGAATAAAGTGATACCACGTGATAAGATTCACTGGCAGCACTGTGATGTTGTGACCAAGGCATTAGAAATGTGTGAAGGTGCAGGGCATGGTTAAGGAAAGACATATTGATCAGGAAGAGAAGGAAATTTTAATGGAACGGGCTGAGACGTTTTACAGAATTTAGTGCACATCGGAAAACACAAATTTGAAAATCCCAGGCCTGTGTTTGTGGCAAACGGGAAAATGCTTCAAATGGTGAAAGGTGTGAGTGATTGCCGCCATTTTTATTGGGGGCAGTGATCGAAGGGACATGTGTGTGGCTGCCAACTTTGAGAGGGGCAAGCTGTAGGGGGACGCATGCACAGCCTTCCTTGGCAGGGAGTGATAGGGCAGGATTTACACAGTGTCAGAGTCAGGATGTTTTCAATGTCAAAGAGTGTGATGCTAGAAAAGCACAGCAGGTCAGGCAGCAGCTGATTGGTGGGAAGGAAGATGGAAACGTAGGACAGGTCAAAAGGGCAGTGCCGAGTTGGAAGGCTGGATCTGGGATAAGGTGGGGGGCGTGGAAATGAGGAAACTGGTGAAATCCACATTGATCCCATGTGGTTGGATGATCTGAACACAGATGATGAGGCGTTGTTCATCCAGGCATCAGATGCCTGGGATTTGGCGGTGGAGGTGGCCCAGGACCTGCATATCTTTGGTGGAGCGGGAAGGGGAGTTAAAGTCTTTGGGCACAGGCTGTTTGGCTTGTTTAGTGTTTTACTGTTACTTTCACAGACCTTTTGTAAGTTAATTTTCCTCTGCTGCCCAACCCCTGACAATGTGCTGCTCTCTCAACGGACTAAATTTTCCACAGTATCTTTGCCAGTGAATAAATCTTTTTTTCAAAAAAAGAGTGCATTTTCCTTCCATTTCTGACCATCAAATTCTGTAACATTCTCACTTCCTGTAATGCATTTAGCACTCCCTGAAATATCAACTATGTGTTTCTCTCTCCACAGACACCAGTGATTAATGCCAAAGCCCCATTGCCTGTGGAGAGGGTGATGTTTGACTTCCTTGTACAGCTGCAGTTGGTGTGGTGACTTGGGTAAGAGATGTTACAGATTATTCACTCAGTGACAGTGAAGAGTTGACAGTGTGTGTGCAAATCAACAACGGTTTGTATTTTTATCATTTTTATAATTTCACAGAAATTGAGAATTTCTGACATAAGGCCACAGATGGGGATATTAGGTCAGGTGATCAAAAGTATTGCCAAATAAGCAGGTTTTCAGGAATACATTAAAGGAGGAAAGCAAGTCTGAGAGGGTCAGGGTGCGAATTCCAGACTTTGTTCGCTTGACCGTGTCGAAACAGCCAGACTGGTGAAGCAATACATAAATGCATCTTTGGGAGTCTGAAAGAAAATGAGTTGTCGAGGTCTCTCAGGTTGTGTGGTGCAGGGAGACAGGGATGTTCACAGCCAGGAATTACATCAAGGGAGAGAATATTAAATCATTGCTTGGAAGGAGCCTTTTGATGAATCAACAAGTTTTGGTACAAGTGAGCACTTGGGCAGTAGGGTTTTAGATACTCTTGAGCTTATATGTAAGTTGAATGTGGGAGGCTGGCCAGGACTGTGTTTGGATAACGAAGTCTGGAGATAACACCGGGATGGACGAGTATTTCAGTAAATGGGCTGAGACTAGGGTGGAGTTGGGTGATGTCACTGATGTAGAAATAGCAGTTTTGGAGTCGGGCTCCTCCTCATCACTCCCCCTCCCCAATTCACAAATATTGTTCCTTGTTCTGTCTGTCTTTTCTGGTTATGTCCTTCTCTCCAATTCTGCTAAGAACTAATATTTGACCTCACCGTTGTTGGAAAATCCTGCTCCATCTCCACTCTCCCTTTCCTTTCTGAATTCCTCATATGTGGTGTCCATCCAGGATCTATCTTTGTCCCCTCCTGTATCTCACCTACACACTGCCAGGAGGTGACATCGTATTGGTTTCCCATGTACACTGACAATGCCCAGCTCTCTCTCCCTATCATCCCTCTCCATTGCTCCACTGTTACTCATTCATCAAACTGCTTACCACACGCCTACAACTCGATTGGCTGCAATTTCCTCCAATGAAACACTGCAATGGTTAAACCCATTGCCTTCAGTTGCTATTACAAATTCCTTTCCCTTACTGCTGAGCCCCTCCCTCTTACAGGGAAATGCCTGAGGCAGAACTTAACAATATTGCTCTCATGTTCTGACCCCAAGGTAACCTTCTGATCAGACATCTACACAATTGCAAACACCTGAAATTCCAATCTCTAAAATGTTGCTTTTCTCCACCTCACCCCAGCTCCATTGCTCCTGAAACCCCTTACCCATGTCTGTGTTGCATTAAAGTTGACAAATCTAAAACAGAACCCTTGATTCTGCAACTGACCCAGAATCTGGTTCTTGGTTCCCTGATGATGGGACACATCCTCTCAGTATTTACCCTGACATACCCCTTAATAAGCCTATGTTTCAATAAGATCGCCCCTCATTCTCCCCCAAATCCAATGAGTCAAGTCCCAACTTCTTCAGCCTTTTCTTAAAAGATAGTCCCTGCAAACCAGGGATCATCCCAGTAAATCTTCTCTGAATGCTTCCGATGAAGTGATGTATTTCCTTAAATAAAGGGACCAAAATTTCTCTCATTACTCCATATGTGGTCTCACTCGCACTATATAAAGTGGCTCTCAGGTATATACTCCAAACTCTTATACTGCAAATCCCCTGAAATCAGGAATAATATTCCATTCCCCTTCCTAATGACCTGTTGTAACTGTGTGCTAGCTTTCTGTGTTTCCTGCACAGTTACCCCCGGTCCCTTTTGTGTTGCAGCTTTCTACAGTTTCCACCATTTAAATAGTCCTCTGTTCTTTTATTACCTCCTCCAAAATGAACAACTTCACATTATCCCAAGTTATGCTCCATTTACCAACTTGTCCACTTCTCCAAATCCATCTCTGTAAACTGTTTATAATCCTTTTGGAAGTTTACTGTTCTACATTTTCTAGGAGACTCCCCCCTCATTCTTCTAAATCTTTCCAGGGAGCACCAGGCAGTGGGAAGCATGCTGAGTTGCTGTCTTTTCAGAGAGACTCTTTGGAATGACTGGGAGGATCTTGCTGCCCTTTGGTCAGAATGGAGACAACTTGCCCATCAAGCTGCATGAGCCTTTCACCCCCCCCCCCCCCCATGTCTTATTGATGAGGCACAGCGGCAGAACGGAAGGAAAGAAAAGGAAGGAAATCCTGCTCTCCACATCTCACTGACTCTTGGAACATTCTGTCCCATGTGTCAAAGATCTGCCCTGTTCAGTCACATGAAATCCCAAGTTGGAAACTCATAGAAACCCACACAGATTTCCCCCTGAACTGACTACTGACCTCCACAAGGGGTAATATGTACAGTCATCCTGGACCAGGAGGAGGGGATGGTGTGAGTTTCTAACCTGAACTGACAGTGACAGATTTTATAAACTTGTATTACAGGATACTACAGGTGGATATTCAGATGGCAATCTCAGTAACTGTAATGCCAAACTCTGATTGAATTACTCCATTCATCAGGACCTGGATATTTGCACTGTGTGTGAGTATTTTGTTCCAGCTCAATTCCATTTTCTGCATAAAAATTCTCCTTTGAATCAAACAGTCCTGTCAATAGATCTCCCCAAAATCTTCAATATGTGTCCAGTAAACCTTTTATGATGAGTTGATGAGTGCAAGGTTTAACATCCTGTTGTATATGTTTTGTAAGCACTTGTCTCTCAGCTCCCCTCAATTTCTTTGCTACAACGAGAACACCTCAGTTTCCCCAAACCCCGATTCCCCAGTGTCTGTTTGCTCTCTATAAGGTACACATCAGGATCGTGTTGGAACATTCTCCACTTGCCTTCATCAGTGCAGCCCTCAACAGTATTAAAGAAAGCGAACATCCTCCAGGACAAAGCACTGTGCCTGAGTGGTGTCCCATCCACCACCTTCAGCATTCCCTCTCTCCACCCCCGATGCACAGTGGCATCACTGTGTAAAAGGTAAAGTCAGCATTGTCCTACCAGACCATAGGGCTGCTCTCTCATTAGGGAGAGATGTCTGGTGGTGGTTTAACCTGAAGGTTACCACAGCCCAGGCAAGGGGAGAGGTTGAGAACAAGAGTCCATCTATTGTAGATGGATATTCTTGATAAGTATTAACAACACCCATGTCCCTGCAACTAAAATCCCCCATTCCTTGAACCATCCTGGTAACTCTCCTGTGCCCCCTCTCAGGGACCCTGCCATCCTTCCTAATGTATGGGCGATCTCTGGTTTGCACAGACCCAGCTGCTCTGTGTTCCTGTGGGTGATGTCATCATCGAGCAACAGTTGCACTAAACCTCACTGTCTGTGAGGATGGGAGACACAAATCCCGAAATCATTTGAGATGTATTTAGTGTGCACTTGCTATGCCATGATAGATGACACTTTTCCACAAGTACTGGAAAATAGAGGAGGATAATAGTATGGTGGTAGTTTTCAGTGGTAGTTTTCTTTCTCTCAGATTCGATGGACCACCAGAGCGTTTTTCTGTTCTGTAGACCGCTGAGATGTTTATTATAGGAATATGACAGGCTCCATTGGACATCAGGTCAGAAAAGGTGATACTAGAATAGATGACACGTGATTGGTCGATTTTCTTGGGAGGAAAGTGAGACGCAGAGATTTAAGAGGAAATTCAGAAGCTCAGCGCAGGAATTGTAAAGGGCAATCATCAAGTGAGAAATAAACACTGGGCATCCTGAAAGCTGGAAATAAAGAAAGGCGCATATAGCAGAGCCTTGAGAGACTGGAGGGGATTAGAGATCGGGAGGATAATGAAGCTGGAGGAGATGCAAGTTGGAAAGGATTGTGTGGATGGAGGATGTTACAGAGATAGAGAGATTTGTGATAGAGGTTTTTAAATTTTGAGGCTGGAGTGGAATTATCGAGATGAGGAAGATTTGTAAGGCTGGATGAGATGGCACTGATAGGGAGAGTTCGAAACATAGAGGAATTTACAGAGGTAACGAGTCATAAAGTTACACAGCATCGACACAGACCCTGTGGTCCAACCAGTCCGTGTCGACCATAAATTCGAACTGAACTAATCGCACCTGCCTCCACTTGGTCCAAGTCCATCCTAGCATTCCCTATTGATGTACGGGTCCAAATGTTTTTTTCCTATTAGAATCCCATTCCCCTACCCTTTTGCTCTACATTAACCCCGACTAATTCACTCAACCCAATCATTCCTGAACACTATGGGCAATTGAGCACGGCCAGTTCACCTACCCTGTACATCTGTGGATTGTGGGAGGATATGGGAGCTCCTGGATGAACCCACGCTGACATGGGGAAGAATATGCAAACTCCACATGGACAGTCACCCAATACAGGAATTGAGCCTGTGTCCCTGGTGTTGAGAGGTAGCAGTGCTAACCGTTGAGCCACTGTGCCACCCTGAAATTGTAATTGCATTCACATCTACCACGTCCTCTGCAAGTTTATTCCACATGTGAACCACTCTTGTGCAAAAACAAAAAATAACATCGGAACTTCTTTTTAAAGCCTTACTTTTTAATTTGAGAAAAAGATGTCCCCAATCTTGAATCGCGCCCCCTCCTGGAAAGGGCACCTGCTGTTCACATTACCAAAACTCTTCAGGATTTTATAAACCTCTAATAAGTTCACCCCTCAGCCTCCTGTGCTCCAGTGAAAAAGGACCCAACCTATCCAGACTCTGCTTATAATTCAATCCCTCCGTTCCCATCACCATCCTGGTAAATCTCTTCTGAACCTGCTCCAATTTAATAATATCCTTCCTATAACAGCACAACCAGAACTGGGCACAGTATTCCAGAAGAGGCCTCCCCAACATCCTGTACAACCTCAACATAATGCCCCAATGCCTATATTCAAAGATCTGAGCAATGAAGGCAAATGTGCTAAACCCCTTCTGAACCACCCTGTCTGCATGTGACACATAGTTCAAAGATCTGAACCCCTCGGTCTCTTTGTTCCATATCACTATCCGAGGCCCAACTTTTAATCAGTGTAAGTCCAGCCTTCGTTTGTTTTACCAAGATGTAATATTTTGCATTTATTCTAATCCAAAAATCACAAACATCCTTCGAGTATAGAGGCAAGAGGAGTATACTTAAGAGTGAAATCAGTAATGAAAAAAGGGGACAGGACACCGCTTTGGCGAATAGGGAAAGGGTTTTTACAAATACATTAAGAGCAAATGGGTCACTAGAGAGAGAATAGGCCACCTCAAAGATCAGCAAGGCAGCCTATGCGTGAAGACGCAGAGATGGGGTTGTTGGGGGGGATACTAAATGAGTGGCATCAGTTTTTACTGTGGAGAAGGACAGATTTGTGGGGGTTGTCAAGATTAGAGATCGTGAGGGTGGGTGATGAGATGGGAGGCAATTGGAGGATGTTACAGGGATGTTTGTGATTCCAGAGATAGTGATGGTTCTGAGGCGAGAGAGGATTTCTAGAGATAAGGAAGAGTTTAGCCTGGATGAGGTGACAGTGATCTGGGGAGTTGTGAGCATGGAGGAATTCAGAGATAGCGAGAGTTTGAGTCATAAAATGATACAGAATAGAGACAGACCCTGTGGTTAAACCAGTCCGTGTCGACCATAATTCCCAACTAATCTAATCGCCCCTCCCTCCGCTTGGTCCACATTCATCCAAACATTTCCTATTTATGGACTTGTCTAAATGTCTTTTAAACATTGTAATTGTATTCACAGCTGCCTCTTTTTCTGGGAGTTCACTTCACACATGTAAAGGTAAAAATAAATCCCCAATTTATTTTTTAAACCTCTATTTTCAAATTGTATGCACCCAGGTCTTGAATCCGCCCCTCCCCCTTGTCTACACGCTTCATGGTTTTATAAACCTCTAAGGTCATCCATCAACCTCCTACGCTGTAGTGAAAAAACATCCCAGCCTATCCAGCTTCTCCTTGTGACACAATCCCTCCATTCATGGCAACATCCCGGTTAGTCTCTTCCGAATCCGCTCCAATTTAATAATATCCTTCCTATAACAGCACAACCAGAACTAGACACAGTATTCTAGAAGAGGCCTCCCCAGCATCCTGTACAGCCTCAACCTAAATTCCCAACTCCGGTACTCCGAGGTCTGAGCAATGAAGATAAGTGTGCTAACCACCTTCTTAACCACCCTGTCTACATGTGACACAGACTAAGAAGACCTGTACCCCTCAGTCTCTTTGTTCCATATCATTACTCAAAGCCTTACTTTTAATTAGTGTAAGTCCTGCCCTCGTTTGTTTTATCAAGATGCAATATCTAGCATCAGTATTTACTGTGGAGAAGGACACGGGAGATGTAGAATGTGGGGAAATTAATGGTGACATCTTGAAAAATGTCCATACTACAGCGTACGGGATGTCTGGAAACGCATAAAGGTGGATCAATCCCCAGGCTTTGATCAGGTGTACCCTAAAATTCTGTGGGAAGCGAGGGAAGTGATTTCTGGGCCTCTTGCTGAGATTTTTGTATTATTGATAGTCACAGCTGAGGTGCCAGAAGACTGGGGGTTGGTTAATACGGCGCTACTATTTAACGAAGGCAGTTTGGACAAGCCCGGGAACTACAGATGCTGTGCTAGACTAGGTGTTGGAGGGAGCCCTGAGCGAAAGGATTTGCGTGTATTTGGAAAAGCACAGACTGATTAGGGATAGTCAGCATAACTTTCTGCATGGGAAATCATGTGTCACATACTCGATCTGGTTTTTAAGAAGTAACAAAGAGGATTGATGAGAGAAGAGTAGTAGATGCGATCTATATGGACTTCAGTAAGGTGTTCGACAAGGTTCCCCATGGGAGACTGGTTAGCAAGGTTAGATCTCACGGAAGTAGCTATTTGGATATAGAACTGGCTCAAAGGCAGAAAACAGAGGGTGGTGATGATGGATGATTATTTTTCAGACTGGAGGCCTGTGACTAGTGGAGTGCCAGAAGGATCGTGCTGGGTCCACTACTTCTCATCATTTATATAAATGATTTGGATGTGAACACGGGAGGTATAGTTAGTAAGTTTGTAGATGGCACCAAAATTGGAGGTGTAGTGGACAGTGAAGAAGGTTACCTCAGATTTCAATGGGATTTTGACCAAATAGGCAAATGGGCTGAGGAGTGGCAGATGGAGTTCAATTCAGATAAGTGCAAGGTGCTGCATTTTGGAAAAGCAAAGCTTAGCAGGACTGATACACATCATGGTCAGGTCCTGGGGAGTGTTGCTGAACAAAGAGACCTTGTTGTGCAGGTTCATAGCTCCTTGAAAGTAGAGGCGCAGGTAGATAGGATAGTGAAGGTGTTTGGTATGATTTCCTTTATTGGTCAGAGTATTGAGTAAGAGAGTTGGGAGGTCATGTTGCGGCTATTCAGGACATTGGTTTGGCCACTCTTGCAATATTGTGCGCAATTCTGTTCTCCACCTATCACAAAGATGTTGTGTAACTTGAAAGGTTCACAAAAGATTTATAAGGATGTTGCTAGGGTTAGAGAATTTGAGATATAGGGAGAGGCTGTACAGGCTGGGGCTGTTTTCCCTGGAGTGTAAGAGGCTGAGGAGTGATCTCAGAGGTTTATAAAACCATGAGCATGGATCAGATAGATAGACAAGGTATTTTCACTGGAGTGAGGGAGTCTAGAACTAGAGGGTATAGACTTAGCATGAGGGAAAAGATATAAAAGGGACCTAAGGGGCAACTTTTTCATGCGACGGTGTTGTGTTTATGGAATGAGCTGCCAGAGGGAGTTGTGAAGGCTGGTACAATTGCAACATTTATTAGGCATCTGGATGGGTATATGAATAGGAAGGGTTTAGAGGGATATTGACCAAGTGCTGGCAAATGGGACGAGATTAGGTTCGGATATCTGGTCGGTATGGACGAGTTTGACTGAAGGGTCTGTTTCCGTGCTGTATGTCTGTGACTCACAGCTGGGGATCAGCTCAGTGGGTTTCAGTCTGTTAAAAGGTAAATCTTACTCTGTTTTACTTTTTAAAATCTGCAACATTCAGTAGGGTGAGTGTTTACTAGTTTAAGTGCCTCTGTTATGATCTTTTGGTTGAATGTTTTAAATGTAAAATACAGGTACTAATGTATTCGAGAGTAGTCTTTTGTAAAGCTGTAAGACTCTGCCTTTTTCTGGGTCTACAGATTAAGGTGCAGAGATGGCCATTCGTACAGTGATGTGCACTTCCTGGAGGAGAGTAGGGGGAGTTTGAATGATCCTGAGGATTGCCTGCAGGTAGTGATGCAAATCCTCTTGGATCACATGGATCAGATGGAGCGGTGCTTAATGGTAATGAAGAATTTACAAGAGTCAGGATGTGTGATAGGTGGCAGTTTCAGGCCGAAAAACTGCCGATACAGTCAGGTAGATGGGTTACCTCTCGGAAAGTTAGGAGAGGGAGATAGGTAGAGCAGGAGTCTCCTGTGGCTATCCCCATCTGAGCGGCACGGTGGCACAGTGGTTAGCACTGCTGCCTCACAGCGCCTGAGACCCGGGTTCAATTCCCGCCTCAGGCGACTGACTGTGTGGAGGTTGCACGTTCTCCCCGTGTCTGCGTGGGTTTCCTCCGGGTGCTCCGGATTCCTCCCACAGTCCAAAGATGTGCAGGCCAGGTGAATTGGCCATGCTAAATTGCCCATAGTGTTAGGTAAGGGGTAAATGTAGATGTAGGGGTATGGGTGGGTTACGCTTCGGCGGGGCGGTGTGGACTTGTGGGGCCGAAGGGCCTGTTTCCACACTGTAAGTAATGTAATCTAAAGTATACTATTATGGATAATGTAGGTGGTCATAGACTCTCAGGGGAATTTTGCACTGACAGCCAAGTTACTGCTACTGAGACTGGCTCTACTATAATGAGAGGTATATCAGATTCCAAACGCTCAAGGATGATAAGGGGTTCTGTAGTTGGGCACAGACTGCTGTTTCTGCAGCTGACAGACATCAGAATGGGGTGGTACCTCCCTGGTGCCAGGATCAAGGATGTTTCGGACAGGTAGCAGAATATTCTCAAAGGGAAGAATGACCAGTGAGAGGTCATTGTACATTGGTACCAATGACATAGGAAGGGGAAAAGATGAAGTCCTGATGAGAGAATATAGCAAATTAGCCTGGAATATAAAAAAAGTAGGTCCTCGACCATAATATCTGCATTACTCCAGGTGCTACATGCTAGTGAGAGTAGGAATAGCAGGATGGAGGAGATGAATGATTGGCTAAGGAGCTGGTGTAGGGCAGAAGGATTCACATCTTTTGATCATTGTAAGCTCCTCTGGAATAGAGTTGACCTGCATAAGAAGGATGGATTGTACCTGAATTGGAAAGTGTCTAATATCCAGGCAGGGAGATTTGCTAGTGTTACTCAGGTGGCATTAATCCAGTGAGGGTAAACCCAAAGAGATAGTGAGAAAAGAGGTAAGTCTGAGGCTGGTACAGTTCAGAAGTCAGACAGTCAAGGCCGGCAAGGGCAAGGCACAGAACCAGGTAGAACTGACAAGTTACACTACATTTACTTCAATGCAAGAGGCTGGACAGGGAAAGCAGATGGGCTCAGGGTATGGTTTTGAATGTGGCACTGGGATATCATGAGTATTACCGAAACGTTACTCAGAGATGGGTAGGACTGGCAGCGTAATGTTCCAGGGTATCGATGCAAGAGGAAGGATAGAAAGGGGGACATGAGAGGGGGCGGAGTGGCCTTTTTGTTTAGGGTAGCATTACAGTTGTGCTGAGGGAGGATATTCCTGGGAGTACGTCCAGTGAAGTTATTTTGGTGGAACTGGGAAATAAGAAAGGGATCATCACCTTGTTGTTATTATCTGCGTGGGTTTCGTCTGTTTGCTCTGGTTTCCTCCCATTATCTAAAGATATGCAGGTTGTGTGGATATTCCAGGCTGAATTGCCCATATTGTTCAGGGATGTGCACGCTAGGTGGATTAGCCATGGGAAATGCAGTGGTAAGGTAGGAGTCTCTGAGGGTCCGTGTGGTTGCGATGAGCTGAATGGCCTACTTCCACGCTGTCAGGGTTCTTTGATAATTCTACTAGTTTTAAAATAGTTACAGAAAATAATAGACCAGATCTAAATGGTGTTCTAAATTGGACAAAGGCGAATTTTGACAGTACAAGACAGTACAAGGTATTCTTTTGCTATTCCCAGGCTGGAAAGTGGGAACATAAGAACATAAGAAAGAGGAGCAGGAGTAGGCTACATGGCCCCTCAAGCCTGCTCTTCCATTTAATAAGATCAGGGCTGATCTTTTCATGGCCTCTGCTACACTTTCCTGTTCTCTCACCATAACCCTTAATTCCTTTCCTGTTCACAAATCTACCTTTTGACCTAACGATAGTCAAGTCGATAACCTAAACTGCTGCACTCAGCAGCAAATTCCACAGATTCACAGATTTAGCTGAAGAAGTCCATCCTGAACTCAGTCCTAAATCTGATACCCCCTTATTTTGATGCTCTGCTCCCTAGTTTAAGCGACCCCTAGCGGAAATCACCTCCCTGCTTCTATCTTATCTACTCCGTTCATAATTTTATTTTTTTTCCCATCCAACCTCCCATATTTCGAAATTCCAATGAGCATACTACCAGTTTCCTCAATCTCTCTGCGTACGCCAACCCTCTGAAATCCTGACTGAAACTAGTGACCATCCTCTACACTCCCTCCTTTGTCAGTACATCCTTGCTAATGTAAGGGGACCAAACCTGTACACAGTACTCCAGGTGTAGCCTCCCCAGCACCCTGTACAGCTGCAGCATAACCATCCCTCTAGCAATGAAGGACAATATTCCCTTCACTGTCTTAATTACCTGCTGTACCTGCAAACCAACTTGCTGTGATTCGTGCATAAGGACACCCAGCTCCCTCTGCACAGCAGCCTGCTGCAAGTTTTCACCATTTCATCATCAGTTTGCTGTTAGTCTGACCAAAATGGATGACTTCACGTTTCCCAATCTTGTCCTTCATGTGCCAGATCCTTACCCACTCACATCGCCTTTCTGTATCCCTGTGCAGACTTACAGTGGCCTCGGCACACATTGCTCCACCAGTCATCTTAGTGAAGTCTACCTTTCATGAATCGATGCTGTGTCTGCTCAATGAGATAATTTCTATCCACATAGCTCACTATTTCTTCCTTAAGAGATCGGGCATTTTCCCCACCAAAGAAGTTATGCTAACAGGTCCGTTTTAAAATATTCGCATCACATTTGTAGCTTGCCAATCTGTCAGATCTGTCCCAGAGTCCAGCAAAATTTAGCGAATTATCACGAGTGCATTTGCTATTTACCCACTGCCATCTGCCATCTGTTAACGTCCCCTGGGATGCATTCCACCACGGCCAGGAGACCCATCTACCTTTAGGCTGTTATTTTTCCCAACACAACCTCTTTACTGAGAATGATTGCTTCTTTGTCCTCATCTGCCATTGCGTCCATAGGCCTGCAACAACGAGAGTACACAGACAGTATGTTCCTGTTAAGGCCTTAATAGGTAGTGTAGGGAATGCTGCCTGTCGAGAGAAATTGAGAGTCTCGTCAAGAAAATGAAGGAGGGATACGGCAGGTGCAGACAGCTGGGTTTGTGTGAATTCCTGGAGGAGTATAGGGGCAGTCGGGGTCTCCTCGAGGGAAACCAGGAGAGCAAAAACGGGACATGAGAGAGCTTTGGGAATAGGTTCCCAGAGAATCCAGAGATTCCAGAAATACACTAAGGATAAACAAGTAACCAGGCAGAGAATAGGGACCCTCAAAGATCAAGGAAAAGCTCCTATTTGTCCGAGATAAGTATATACCTGTCAGGCAGGGCGGAAGCTGTAGAGTGCAGGAGCTGTGGTTTACAAAGGAAATGGAATCTCTCTTCAAAAGGAAGAAGGCGGCTTATGTTAGGATGAGATGTGAAGCGTCTGTTAGGGCGCTTGAGGGTGACAAAATAGCCAGCAAAGTCCTAAAGAAAGAGCTCAGAAGTGCCAGGAGGAGACATGAGAAATTGTTGGCGGATAGAAACAGGGTAAACCCTAAGGCTTTCTATAGGTATTTAAGGAATAAAAGAATGACGAATAAGATTAGGGCCAATCAAGGATAGTAGTGGGGAGTTGTGTGTAGAGTCAGAGGAGATAGGGGAAGCACTAAATGAATATTTTTCAACAGTATTCCCTTTAGAAAATGACAATGTTGTTGAGATTACTGAGATACAGGCTACTCGACTAGGTGGGATTAAGGCTCATGAGGAAGAGGTATTAGAAATCTTGCAGAGTGTGAAAATAGATAAAACCCATTTGGCCCAGTGAACTTATCCCAGGATCCTCTGGGAAGCCAAGGAAGAGATTGCCGAGCCTTGGCATTGATCTTTAAATCATCATTGTCTACAGGAATAGTGCCAGAAGACTGGAGGATAGCACATGTGGTTCCCCTGTTCAAGAAGGGGAGTAGAGACAACCCTGGTAATTATAGACCAGTGAGCCTTACTTCAGTTGTTGGTAAAGTGTTGGAAAAGGTTATAAGAGATATGATCCAGAAAAGAATAATTTGATTAGGGATAGTCAGCACGGTTTTGTGAAGGGTAGGTCGTGCCTCACAAACCTTATTGAGTTCTTTGAGAAGGTGACCAAACAGATAGATGAGAGTAAACCGGTTGATGTGGTGTATATGGATTCCAGCAACGCGTTCGATAAGGTTCCCCACAGTAGACTATTGTACAAAATGCGGAAGGATGGGATTGTGGGAGATAAAGCAGTTTGGATCAGTAATTGGCTTGCTGAAAGCAGACAGTGGTGATTGATGGGAAACATTCATCCTGGAGTCCAGTTACCAGTAGTGTACCGCAAGGGTCGGCGTTGGGTCCACTGTTGTTCGTCATTTTCATAAACTACCTGGATGAGGGCGTAGAAGGGTGGATTAGTAAATTTGCAGACAACACGAAGGTTGGTGGAGTTGTGGATAGTGACGAAGGATGTTGTACGTTACAGAGAGACTTAGATAAGCTGCAGAACTGGGCTGAGAGGTGGCAAATGGAGTTTAATGCGGACAAGTGTGAGGTAATTCACTTTGGTCAGAGTAACTGGAATGCAAAGTAGTGGGCTAATGGTATGCTTCTTGGTAGTGTAGATGAGCAGAGAGATCTCAGTGTCCAGGTACACATTTCCTTGAAAGTTGCCACCAGGTTGACGGGGTTGTTTCGAACGCATACAGGGTTTTAGCTTTTATTAACAGGGGGATCGAAATCCGGAACCATGATGTTATGCTACAGCTGTACAAAACTCTAGTGAGGCTGCACTTAGAGTATTGTGTACAGTTCTGTTCCCCACATTATAAGGAGGATGTGGAAGCTTTGAAAGGGTGCAGAGGAGATTTACTACGATGTTGCCTGGTATGGTGGGAAGGTCTTACAAGGAAAGGCTGAGGGACTTGAGGCTGTTTTTGTTAGAGAAGAAGGTTGATACGTTACTTAATAGAGACATACAAGATAATCAGATGGTTAGATAGGGTGGGCAGGGAGAGCCTTTTTCCAAGAATGGTGACGGTGAGCACGAGGAGGGATAGCTTTAAATTGAGGGGTGATAGATATAGGACAGATGTCAGAGGTAATTTCTTTACTCAGAGAGTAGTCCGTGTATGGAATGCTTTGCCTGCAACGGTAGTAGATTCACCAACTTTAAGTACATTTAAGTCGTTATTGGACAAGCAAATGGACGTACATGGAATAGTGTTGGTTAAATGGGCTTCAGATTGGTATGACAGGTCGGCGCGACATTGAGGGCCGAAGAGCCTGTACTGTGTTTTAATGTTCTATGTTCTATGAGCAATATGCTGTAAGGATCGTTTCTGGGTCCACTGCTTTTCTTCATTTATGTAAATGTTTTCTATGTGAATATAGGAGGTATGGTCAGTGACTTTACATAGATACCAAAATTGGAGGTGCAGTGGACAGGGAAGAAGGTTACCTCAGATTACAATAGGACTTCAAACAAATGGGCTAAGGAGTGGCAGATGGAGTTTAATTCAGAAAAATGTGAGGTGCTCCATTTTGGAAAATTAAATCAGGGCAGGACTAATACACTTAATGGAAAGGTCCTGAGGAGCGTTGCTGAACAAAGATCTTGGAGTGCAGGTTCATAGGTCCTTGAAAGTGGAGTCATAGATAGGCAGGGTAGTGAAGAAGGCGTTTAGTATCCTTGCCTTGACTGGTTAGTGGATTGAGTACACGAGTTGTGACGGCATTTTGTGGCTGTTCAGCACATTGATTCAGCCACTTCTGAAATTTTGCTTTCAGTCCTGGTTTCCCCGCTATCGGAATGATATTGTGAAACTTGAAAGGGTTCAGAAAAGATGTGCAAAGATGTTGCTAGGGTTGAGGGTTTCAGCTATATAGGGATGGGCTGAATAGGCTGGGGCTGTTTTCCCTGGAGCATCGGATGCTGACAGATGACCTCAGTGGTTGATACAATTGTGAGGGACATGGATAGGGTGAACAACCAGGATCTTATTCACAGGTTAGGTGTGTCCAAATCTATGGGGCACAGGCTTAAGGAGTGAGGGAAACAATTTATAAGGGATCTGAGGGGCATTGTTTTCAAGCTGAACGTGCTATGTGTATGGAATGAGCTGCCAGAGAAAGTGTGGTGGCTGGAACAATTGCAACATTTAAAAGGCATCTGATTGGGTAAGTGATTAGGAAAGGTTTAGAAGGTTATGGGCCAAGTGTTGTCAAATGGGACGAGATTAATTTAGAATATCTGATCGGCATGGACAAGTTGGACCAAACGGTTGGTTTCTGTGCTGTACATCTCGATAACACTGAAACATTAAAATAAGATACGTTTCTCTATGTGGAGAGTTAGCAGAAGGTCGGATAATTCTCCTTGGAACTCAGAAAGTTAAGCAGTGATTTCAACTAGGAGCAGATTTCTTACAGGCAAATGGGAGGTGAGTTGGGACAGACTGGCACCATCTCCAGAGAGAGAGTGTACAGCCCCAATGGGCTGAACAGCCCCCAGTCCCTCTACTCTGTGATACTGCCCCTTTCACTGAATGTTGAAGCTCATGCCAGTGCAGAGCCATAGAGATATACAGCATGAAAACAGCCCTTTTGGTCAAACTAGTCCATGCTGACCAGATATCCTAACTTAATCTCGTCCCATTTGCCAACACTTGGCACACATCCCACTCCACCCTTCCAATACATACACCCATCCAGATGCCAAATGGTCTAGTTTTACCAATTCCACCACTTCCCCTGACAGAAGATTCCATACACGCACCACCTGCTGTGAAAAAAGTTGACCCTCTGATCCCTTTTATATATTTCCCCTCGCACATTGAACCTATGCCCTCTAGTTCTGGACACCCCCACCCCAGGGCAAGGACCTTGTCTATTTATCCTATCCATGCCCCTCATGATTTGATAAACCTCTATAAGGTCACCCTTCAACCTCCAATACTCCTGGGAGGAGCGCACAACTCGTGTCACAATGGGGCCCGTGTGATTGATGGCAGCTTCAGACCAATAGGAGAGTTGATGTGATCCTCCAGACAATGGGAGTGAATGAGGGGTGGGTCCAGTGGGCCAACATGTGACCATAAACTGTGCAGGTGCACTGTCACTATGGTGCGGGTGTACTCCGTGAGTGTGAAGGGAATGAGAGAGACAGCAGAGATTGGGAGAGAAATTGAGTTTGTATGGACTGGGAGTGTTGATAAACACACGGTTTTAGGCGGCTAGACCTGAATTAGAAATTCCTGGTAAATTAGAACCAAAAGAGCTGCGGATGCTGTAAATCTCACAATAACCAAAAGGTACTGGAAAAGCTCAGCAGGTCTGGCAGCATCTGTGAAGAGAAATCAGAATTAACATTTTGGATTCGCTGAGCCTTCCTCAGAGCCGATGTGACTGAAAAGAAATGTCGTTTTTTATGCAGAAGGTAGGGGTTAAGGAGTACATGATAGGTGGGGATAGAGTCCTAAGAAAGAGATGGGAGCAGTTGGACAACGGAGTGGATAACGAACTGGCTGGGGGTGGGTAAATAAGCTGTTTATGAGGACTGTTAGTGGCTAACCATAGGTAGTGTGTAATGGCATGCTCTATGATAACAAGGACTGGTGTGTGGGTTAAGAGGCTAGGGCGCTAGGACATTGGAGAGTTCAGGGCCTAAAATTATTGAATTTGATAGAGGTGTGTAGGATGTCCAAGTAGAAAATGAGGTGTTGTTCTTCCAGCTTGTGTTAAAGTGTGGCGCTGGAAAAGCACAGCAGGTCAGGTAGCTGACCTTCAGCACTTGATCACCCTGAAGCTCTACTTTCCAGGGACTGTACACTTGTTCTGAGCCCTTCAGAGGGATTGAAGGGGATAGGGAGAGAACAGGAACAGGGTTGTGTTGTAATCTACAAAATAACGGTCACCCTCCCCCTCTCGGTGTCTCCCCTCTGTCTCCCATCCCCCATCATGCCTCCTCCCCACCGCAGGGAAAAGATCTTGTGTATTTTCCCTATCCATGCCCCTACTGATTTGATAAACCTCTATAAGTTCACCCATCAGCATCTGACGCTCCAGGGAAAACAGTGTATTCATCCGCTCCCTTTGGTTCAAATCCTCCAACACTAGCAACATGCTTGTAATACTTTGCTGACCCCTTTCAAGTTTCACAATATTGTTTTGATAGGAAAGAGATCAGAATTGCATGCAATATTCCAAGCATGACCTAACCAAGGCCCTGTACAGCCGCAATATGACTTCCCACCTCCTATACTCAGTGCCCTGACCAATAAAGGAAAATATACTAAACACCTTCTTAACTATCCTATCTACCTGTGATTCTGCATTTCAAGGAGCTATGAACCTGCACTCCAAAGTCTCTTTCTCAGCAGCACTCCCGAGGACCTTATCGTTAAGTGTATTCACCCTGCTAATATTTGCTTTTCCAAAATGCAGCACCGCACATTTATCTAAATTAAACTCCATCTGCCAGTCCTCAGCACATTCAACCATCTGATCAAGATCCCGTTATAATCTGAGGTAATCCTCTTCACTGTCCACTACACCTCCAATTTTGGTATCATCTTACGAACATTACTTCCTATATTCACATCCAAATCATTTATATAAATTATGAACATTTCTGGATCCAGCACCGATACATTGTGACATCCCACTGGTCACAGGTCTCCAATCTGAAAAGCAACCTTCCACCACCACCCTCTGTCTTCTCCCTTTGAACAAGTTTTGTATCCAAATGGCTAGTTGTCTCTGTATTCCATGAGATCTAACTTTGCTAACCAGTCTCCCATGGGGAACCTTGTTGAATGCCTTACTGAAGTCCATGTAGATCATTTCTACCACTTTGCCGTCATCAATCCTCTTTGTTGTTACTTCAAAAAAATTGAATCAAGTTCATGAGACGTGATTTCTCACACACAAAGCCGTTATTAATATCCCGGACTTAACTCTGTACATTGGGGTCTGCGTCACCCAGTTATGGGTGTTAATATTCTGGATAAATTTCACATACACCAGCTTTGTGTTGGTGACTGTGTACTGAGTCTTGTTAATAACACCAACACAGGTGAGTTCCTTTTGAAAGGCAGTCCCGATATCCCTACCCCCTCCCACCTGCTCTGTCTCCTCCATTCCCACCGTAGACAGTAAGTGGGAGGAGCTCATGGAGTTTCCATGTGAGTGAGATTGAGAAAATCTTCCCTTCTTTCCACTAGCCCACCAAGAAATGGTGGTAGTGTCCTTACCTCTGGACCAAGAGAATCGGGTTCAGAGTTTGGTAACAGCGGCTTTGAAGAGGCTGATTGGAAAACATGCCCAAGCCACCAGGCCATACTGTCTCCCAGCTGTCCCTGCCTGAGTCTCCAAACAGAACCATCCTGTCGTTTCTCTCCTGTCAGACTCTCCCATTGCTCAGTTTGTCCAGTATTCCCTCCTGCTGCTGCACTGCTCCTGTCCCTCACTGACCTGTCCATCCCCCAGTGTCCTCCACATTCATTCATTGTTTACAATCCCATTGTCCCAGTCCTGCAGCCCCGCCCCCTCCACTCTATTGGGCACAGCTGCTGTCAATCACCCAAGCACCTGTGTGATCTGGAGCATGCTCTGTAGGAGGGGAGACCTGTGCACGGGCGCAGTGCTGGCCAATTGTTGGCGTATGTGCAGTATGGGTCAGTGCCAGCGAGGGAGGCTTTGGATGTGTGGGATTAATCTGTCATTGGCTGCTCCCTCCCTTCCTCCCTCTGAGAACAGGACCCAGGGGACTGGTCCCTGCCCTGGTATCGTGACAAGTGGTCGGCATATCAGTGGGGGAGCATTTTGCAGAAAGTTATCAGAACTCAGGTGAAGATTCAGGAATGTTATGGAAAGGAACAAAGGTAGGCCTGCAATTAAAGTTCTAATTTGGTTCATTTTAGTTCAACCAGATGTGATTTGTCCAGTGTGTGCAGGATGGTTCTTATCAGAGGGTTGGTGTGGAGGAAATAAATAAAAAGTTCCAGATTGGAAAAAAAAATCAATGTTGGTCTGACTAGGAAACCTTGGGAGGTGGGGCGAGGATTCACCAACACCCAGGAGACTCCGAGTCAGATTCATTGATTTGATTAGATTTGATTTCCTGCAGTGTGGAAACATGCCCTTCGGCCCAGCCAGTTCACACCGACCCTTGGAAGTGTAGCCCACCCAGACCCATTTCCCTCTAACTAATGCACATAACACTATGGGCAATTTAGCCTAGCCGATTCACCTGACCGATGCATCTTTGTATTGTGGGAGAAAACCGGCGCACCCGGAGAAAACCCACGCAGACACGGAGAGAACATGCAAATTCCACACGGACGCTGTGGGGCAGCAGTGCCATCGTGCCACACCTTTGTTTTGGTCCTTAGTCTGCAGGCAGGAGCTAAGAAGCTGAATTCAACGAGAGGAGAGAGCATTAGAACTGGGTGTGGAGGAAAGGAGTGAGGAGATTGGTTTGGATTTCAGTTCACAGAAGGGAGAAATTGTGAGACTGAGAATTAAAGCTTTGGGGGAACAAAGAAACTACAATTTAATACTATAATTGTCTTATGAATTTCCATCCTGTGTTAATGGTGGTGACTTGTTTTCTCTGTTGTAGGGTACTGAAAGGGCAGATTTGTGAATGAGAAATTCAGATTGAACTTCATGTTCAGTTTTGACAGTTACTTAATCCGTGCCGATCTGAATATCATTGGCCTTTTCATGTGGAAAGAAAGGTGTGTATTCTGTCCGTGGGCGGATATTTCAAGTGTCAATGTGACTGGAAAAATTACTGAGACACAGCCAAGTCCATGTCAGCGTGGTGAATGTGGAGAGAGATTTCATTTGTTTTTAAAAGTCTGAAGATACATGTCACATTTCCCATGAATAATTAAGTTACAGATTTGTTTTGTATGAGGACAAGTTTTTAATTCATCATGCAACCAGAAAGACAGAAGGATACCAGCACCATGGAAAATACAATGAAAACGGGATTGTTGTAAAGGGGTTAATTATCGATCATGGCTTGTAATCCGTTGGCGATATCACGTCTGTTCCAGCGCCGTGGGGAGACACTGGAAATGTGATGATTGCAGTGTAGGTTTCAGTTATTAAACTGGAAAAGGTGCAGAAGAAATGGGCTCAGGGGTCTGAGTTAGAGGGAGAGGTTGGACAAGCGAGGATTTTTTTTTTGTTGAGAGCAGAGGAAACAGAGGGGAGATCTATTTCTGTCAGTGTATAATATCGTGACAGGCTTGGGTAAGGTGAATGCACTCAGTCTTTTTCCCAGGAAATCAAGGAGTAGAGGGCATCAGTTTAAGGTGAGAGGTGAAATTATGAAAGGGAACCTGAGGGGCAACTGTTTTACATAGAAGGTGGTATGTATATGGACTGAGCTGCCAGTGGAAGTGGTTGAGGTGGGTACATTAACAACATGTAAAAGGCATTTGGACAAATACATGGATAGCAAAGGGTCAGATGCAGATGGGCCAAGTGCAGGGAAATGGGTTCGCGTGGATGGACATATTGGCTGGCATGGGCCAGTTTGGGCCAAAGGGCCTGTCTCTGCTGTAGGACTCTGACTCCAAATATGTTTACTATTTCTCCCGCCACCTCTGGTAGTACCCTGGGATGTATTCCATCAGGGCAAAGAGACTTGTCTACCTTTAGCTCCATTAGCTTACCCAGCTCTAATACTTTCGTGGTAATGGTTGTTCCTTGGTCTTCACCTTCCTCAGTCTCCTTATCAATTACTGGCATGTTCTTCGTATCCTCCACTGTGAAGACTGACTGCTGTGTACTCATATTCCTGAACTCTGCTGGATAGGAATAACTGGGCACAGAACTCTGAGAGGTCTTCTTTGAGTCTTTATTGATGAGACATGGCAGTTACCTGGATAGTGTTCATGCAGAACACCTCCAGGCAGCATCAGGTAACTCCCCGCCTGTCCGATGTGCCGCTCCCATTCTTCTCCCTTTGTGGTTTGTGTTTTGAATGGACGCTGTCTCTCAATATTATCTCCATGGCAATGGCAGTTAAAAAAGTCGAGTTCAGCTCAGCACTTTGTGGTTAAACCACATACCCCTCCCTCACGGCCCTGTGGCTCAGTCAGGTATCTGACAGGCACTTCAGTTTCCGTGGGGCTGTCTATCAGGATTCTGATGTGGAAGAACTGGTGTTGGAGTGGGGTGGGCAAAGTTAAAAACCACACATCACCAAGCTATAGTCCAACAGGTTTATTTGGAAGTACAAGCTTTTGGAGTGTGCTGTGATTTTTAACTTGATCAGGATTATCTCTCTGGTAACAGTTAAGTGCTTCAACAATTACAGAGGCCATATGTTCCCCAAATAATAGGTTCCCCTCTAGCAGTGTAAACTGCTATTCCAGCCCTGGGGATAGTTACTCATCACTTTTCTCCCCAAATCCCATCCAGCTTTCTGTTGATCTTTAAAGTTTTTCAAATCTCCTAGTTTCTTCTTGGTCTTTGCCAATTTGAATGCTTTCTATTTCAGTTTGATAGACTCCCTTATTTCCTGAGCCACCCACGGCAGATTATTCCATTTCCGATAGTCCTTCCTTTTCACTGATATATACTTTTGCTGAGCAGTTTGAAAGATTCTTTGATATTCCTCCACTGTCTGTCAACTGTCCCACCCTAAACTCTTTGTTTCCAGTCTACATTAGCCAACTCCTGCCTCATCCTATTGTAGTCTCCTTTGTTTAAACACAGGATCTTGGGATTGGATTTAATCTTCCCGCTTTCCAACTGTATTCTAAATTCAACCAGATTAATGACAAGTCTTTTATCAGATTACGAGGTGAGGTGATGTTACCTGGGTGTTTTGGTTTTCATTGTCAGAGACCTTGGCTTTGGAATAAAGTACAGGATAGATATTCAAAACAGAGTATTCTGGACGGTGTGAATGTACTACACAGTCTAAAACCATAAATCACTGTCTCCCCTCAGTTTACATGATCTGGAGATGCCAGTGTTGGACTGGGATGTACAAAGTTAAAAATCACACAACACCAGGTTATAGTCCCTCAGGTTTAATTGGAAGCACACTGGATTTCGGAGCGTTGCTCCTTCATCATGATCCAATTAAATCAGTTGGACTATAACCTGTCTAACTCACCTCAGTTTAAAATTGAAAAATCATTTTCTCCCACATGCTTCCTTACTTTCGAAGTTTGAAACGCTAATCCACCTGACTATCCTGCTTTTTCCAAAAATCTCCTTTGGTGAAGGTGGTGAGTTTTGGATTCAGCTTTTCAGTTAGTACCGCAAGAAGATAATCACTGGGCACAGGAGAGGGAATGCAGCTCCACCATTTAATACCATGCTGATTGAGCTCACCTCGGTCTCAGCTGGATTTTCCTGCCTGCTCTCTCTTACCCTTCAATTCATTGCAAATTCAACATCTGTATTTCTTCAGTAAATTTGCTCATTGTCCTAGCATCTACCGCATTTTGAATAGGGAATTCCACAGATACACAGCACATTGAGACAGGTACATTCTTCTTCATGAGAATGGAATAGGATCCCTACTGTGCAGAAACAGGGTAATCGTCCATGGAGTCCACACCAACCCTATCATGAGCATCCCATTCAGACTCACCCATTCCCTGTATTTCCCATGGTTAATGGCTTAACCTGCACAGGCATGGACACTGGGAATTTCGCATAGCCAATCCACTTCACCTGCACATCTTTGGACTGTGGGATGAAACTGGAGCACCCAGAGGAAACCCGCAGTGACGCAGGGAGAACGTGTAAACTCCACACAGCCTAAGGCTGGAACCAAATCCAGGTCTCTGACGCTGTGAGTCAGCAATGCTAACCATTGAGTCACCTCTGCTTAAAATCTCCTGCTCCTATTATCCTCGCCACACCCCAGTTGGCTGAATCTATATTCCTTACATCAGAAAATCAGGTTGTGGAAGCAGATGTTTCAATAAAACCCATTGACAATCCAAATGTTCTGTGTGTCTGAATGGGGATCAGATACACAACACCCTCCAGTCTACACTTTTCGTTGACTTTCCAGAGACAGGGCTCCAATGGCGTCATGGGGACTACAACTCCCACAATCCCTGAGGCAGGGACCACACGTGTGTGGGGAAACACGGCACTGTACATGTACAGAATGTGTGCGGGTTTTGGAGCATGTGCTTTGGGTAAATATGCTTTGCGGAAAGTTTTTCACACTGTGATTGGCTGGAGGAGGAACGTATTTACTCATAGTATTGATCTGTTGGGGGAGGGGGTCAAAGTATCACTACACCCATGTAGGAACACTCTCCATCCCCAATTCATTGTAATGGTCGGAATCAACTAATGGGGAACGAAGAAGGATCTGACCCATTCTCCCAGATTGAAGGGTCCTCTTCTGTCCAGGATCTGCCACCTCCCTTTCTGTTTCCTTTTGTTTCATTCTGCTGTTACATTATTGACTTGCAGCAACTGAAGGGAAAGGAAGTGAACTCAGAAAGGGTGCAGAGTCTAACCAGGGACGGAAAGTCGTGGCATGGATCTGTTTATCAGTTACTCCATGAGAATGTGGAGGGTGTACCTTAGGGGGTTGCAGAGTTAGAATGGTGGGAGAGAGTAAGTGGGCTGGAGCGTTACAGCTTTGAGGGAAGAAAGGGAAAAAGATATTCCAGAGAAAGTAGAATTGTCTGCTCTGAATTTCTAACATGTACATATTCCTTTATACAGGGTGCTAGATGGTGAAGATTTGCAGACTGAAATCTCAAAGTCATGTGCAGATCATGATTAAGTTAACCAGCGTTTGAAGAAGCAAAGACAGAGAATCACTCAGCCAAAATTCTGCAACACTCTCATCGCAGCATTTTCGATCTCTCTGCACCAAATGGACTGTGAATTGTACAAGACAGCAGCTCCCTACCATCTTCTCAAGGGTAACTAGAGATGGGGAATAAATGCTGGCTGAGCCAGTGATGCCCATATCCTGGAAACGGTTTCTATCTCTACTTGCTGAACCCCAGTTGATGTTACTGCAGGATGATGAGGGACGCTGAGTGCATCCTCCAGGAGGCAGCACCATCACATTACCCCTGCCTACACCCACACAGTAACACAGCAACATCACTGGAACAAAAGGCAGTGAAGCCAAAGGAGGACTTAGATATAGTTCTTCAAGGTAAAGTCATGAAAAGGGATTGGAACACAGCAGGAAGAGGAGACTGAGCTGGATGGTCAGCTGTTTCCCATTGAATGGTGGAGCAGGATTGAAAGGCTGAATGGTCTCCTCCTGCTGCTATCCTCCAGGTCTGTATATCGTCATGGAGCCCGGGTAGGAAGGAGTTCGCAGGGATTCTCCAGGAGATTGCACTTCCACAACAGTTTTCAGTGAGGGATGGTTTGATGGATTTTATTTAACATTTATCTTTAACAAAAGGTTTGTAAATTTTGGTTTTAAAATGTTGTAAAAGTTATTTTGCACAGCAAATAAAATTAAAGAAAATAACGTAAACTGTCTGAATATAACAGTTTTAAAACTTTCAACCCTTGTAAAACAAAATCCTGTCTATTCCTGGACACAATCACTTTCCAGCTACTCAAACTCCAGGGAAATATTCCCTCCCTGTCTGAACCTTTGGTTTGATTTAACTGCTTTTCAGTTCTCGTTCTGTTAGCTGTGAAGCATTCTTTTTCCCCATTTCTCTGACCCAGAAATGTGAGCACAGCAATCTACCCACCATCAAAATCATCAGTACGCCATTTTGCTTTTGGTTAACATATAATCACCAGCAGTGCAAAAATGAGGACTGCAGATGCTGGAAACAAGAGCCTAGATTAGAGGGATGCTGGAAAAGGACTTTTGCTGAAACGTTGATTTTCCGGCTCCTCAGATCCTGCCTAACCAGCTGTGCTTTTCCAGCACCACTCTAATCTAGACATATAATCACCAGCAGTCAACCATTTGTGTAACCAATAGAATATTTCCAAACAAAGCCCATTTCGGGCCAAGCAAACCATTACAAGTGACAGAATGAGAAGGGACTAAATCAAAGTAGAGTTGGGGGGAGGGGGGCAGCGGTGGAGATAAAGCACTATATCCCCTACGGTGCCCACCTCTATCTAAAGGCATCGAGAGCTTTGATACACACCACATGCTCCTTTTCCAAGGACACCCTTCTGTGTAGCATTTATCCTCAATCATAGAATAAAACCCCTACAGTGTGGAAGGAGAGCATTGGCCCATCAAACCCCACTGACCATCAAAAGAACATCACGCCCAGAGCACTCCATCACTGTAACACTGCATTTCCCATGGCTGATCCACCTAGTCTGTACAATTCTGGATCCTGTGGACAATTTAGCACTACTGATCCACCTAACCTGCACATCTTTGGACTATGGGAGGAAACCAGAACACCTGGAGGGGACCCACACTATCATGGAGAGAATGTGGGAACTCCACACAGGCCGTTGGACAAGGCTGGACTCCAACCTTGTACCTCATGCTGTGAAGCAGCCGTGCTACAATCACAATTTAAATCAAAACAGATGAACCCTGCTCATTGTCACATTGCTGTTTGTGGAGACTTACTGCCCAGAAAGACATCCTGAGGTTCAGAAAGTGGCAATGTAAGTTCAGTCACCTCCAGCCCAGTTAATGTGGTTAGCAACAACAACATCAATACTCCAACAGTGTCATCGTGTACAAGGTCCACTCCTGACTCTGATGGACAGTAACATCAGAATCAGAGTCCTGCAGTCCACACGGAGCAGGGGGATGACCACTTCCCTGTGAGCACTCACTGGGCTCTCAATCATGTTGAAGATGCAGCAAATCTCTTGTCATGCAGTGGGGTGAACATCTCCTACCCAGTGTGAACGTGCTGGGGTCTCAGGGGGTGGGATGAATAACTGAATCCCTTCTCTTCACTGAGCATCTGAATGAGATCTGCCTCAGCAGATTGTGAGGTCGAGTAAATCCCTTCTCATACGTGGGGCAGGTGAACTGCCTCTCTGCAGTGTGACTGTGTCGGTGAGTGTCCCACTGTTAGGGTTAAGTGAATTCCTTATTCTGATTGAGCCCTTCCTCCTATTTCTCTCAGTTATCATTGACAATCTCACACCAGAACTTGTTCCAGAGAGTGTTCCAGAACAGGCAGAATGGTCAGCTGCGGCTGGTCACCTGACTTGTCACTGGTCCTGAAAGGTTCACTCTCCACAAATGCTGCCAGATCTGCTGAATTTTTCCAGCAATTTCTTTTATTTTTTTCAGTTTTTCCCAGCATTTGCAGATGTTTAGTTTTCCAATTCTCATCTTGTCTGTTGCAGAGGAGTTTATTGATGAAATTAGAGGGTTTTGAAAATTGTACGTTAGGTCACACATCAGCTATGATCATCATGAATGGCAGAGCAAAGTCGAGGGGCTGAATGGCCTCCTCCTGTTCCAAGGAAAGTTTTCCATCGTCAGCTTGTGGTAACATTTCCCATCACTGCTCAATTCACCTCCATATCAAACACATTGTTACTGACTGAACAAACCTCCTGTGTTTGAAATAAACTTGCTAATGTTCAGTGGCTCCCTCTCCTGCCACCCGGGTTTAACTCTCATCATGGAATACTGTCGTGTATTACTGCAGGAATGCCCACAAAGACTAATCCTGGAGTCTGTATCCCCGAGGATCCACAATCACCTTTTATTGACTTCTTCCTATTTCATTCTGGCTATTGAACTCTTGGTTTCAATCCAATCTCCTGTTATGCTCTTCAACATGTCCACATGGGTGGACTAGAGGTAGCTGGTATTTAATGAAGGGAAGTGGGGATTAGGTGGAAGCATGAGGAGCGGTGACAGCAAAGACAGTTCTCATTGTAACAGCAGAGTTTCTCCATGACCTAGTGAGTGGTGAGGCAGCTGAGTTTGTGGGCAGAGACAGTTTCAATCAGGGATTTGGTAAGACACTCAGACATTGACCTGTCCAACTGATTGTTAACTCAGACAGATAGAAAGAAAGATGCACATTTAGATATCACCGTTGATGATCTGGGGCAATGAAACATGCTTCCACCCCAAAGATTTCAACCTCAAAACTCTGAAAACACAGACACAATGCTTTCTGTTTGTACCAGGCTGTCTCTGAGCCTCCTCTTTTCTTGTGAAAAGCGTTTCGAGCTGTTCAGCCTTTCCTGGTGATTATAACCGCTATGTTCCTGTGACATTTGTAACTGAACCTTTATTTTCCTCTTCCTTGTGAGTGATGAAAGTAGCAGAAACAGTTCCTGACCTGTGAGGGGTTTTTATTGGAGTATTTATATTTACAAATCCATTCCCACCCTCACATACAGTGTGAAATTGATGTAAAACTGAAGGAAATGAGTGAGTGAGCACCCACAGAATCCAAAAGGAATCATATGTATCTGAGTTGAATGAACAACAATCACAACTAGTTAGAATCACAGAATCCCGTGGGTGCAGAAAGAGTTTATTCTGCCCATCGAGTCTGCAATGACCTGCTCACCCACCCTACCCGCATAACCCCACATTAACCATGGCTAGCCAAACCCACCTAAATTGCACACTGCGACCATGTTAGCATGGCCAATCCAGTGACGTTACACATCTGTGGGAAGGTCACAAATTACATACAAATGCTGAGAATTGTGGAAGATGGCTCACAAATACTAGACTCTGACACAAATGGTCTGCTTTTCAAAATAAAATCTGGGGGACACTGCAACCGGAAAAAGTTCTGATTTTCTCAGGAGGAAGAGAATTCAAAACTCACGCCACTGACCCAGGGGGCGCAGTGAAAGTTACAGAGGTCTCGGAACCATCAGAAATGTAAGAGGTTGTGAGCAAGGTTGGGGTGAGACAAGGACACAAAGACAGTCTGTCACACGGGGGAAGGCAGGAGAGGTTCAACAGCAGAAATGGTCGTCCCTCAAGGCCATGGAGAATGGAGTTAGAGCTGGGAAAGAAACAAGGAAATAAGGTGTGCAGCTGCCAAAGGAATATGTTAAAAAACAGATTATAAAAGCATAGAGGGCAGAGTTCAGTCTGAAATCTTTGCTCTCAATGATGAGTAAAAAACCTGTAACGCCTGGGGAGTTGTATTTCAGCCAACACTTACCCAGGATTGGCCAAGTGTGCTGTCATTTTCTGATAATTTTTTTTTTCTGGCATTTGTAGTTCAAGTCTGATGATGCTAGCAACTTTTCAATTTGGACTGGAGTTTAAATTTCTGGAGAAATGTCAAATAAATCACATTGATCACATTCTGCACATCTTAGTCCATTACCCTGCATGTTCCAGTATTTCAGTGACATCCATGTCCTGCCGGTGGGACAGGACATACAGGGATGGTGACGATGGTGTCTAGGACATTGTAAGCTATGATTCTGTGCGTATGACTGTGTCGGCTTGTTGCTTGACTTGTCTGCGTTCCAGCTCACCCAAGAAGATGTTGGCAGGGTGAGACAGTACAGTTGGAGATCCTCTGCTCGCCAATTCCTTTCCTTTTTGTTTTTTTTTTAGAATTTCATTCTCTCTCACTCTCCCCTTTGCAGACTCTGACAATCATGACAATTTTTTAAAAAAAACATGTCTCTATTAGAAAACCAATGGAGGAAAATATATTATTCTTGCATCAACTGCATTTTTAAACAAAATCCATTGTGTTCAATAAACACTGTCTCATTTTTTCCTTCAATTCTATCAAGTGAGCTATTATATTTTGTCCCTCAGTTTACCGATCTTAATAAATATCCAATCAATTTCAGAGCAACATGCTGACAAAGTATTGAAACAATTTATCTGTTTAGGTTTTAGCATTAGTTATAACGTCATTACCATTACAACAATTGCAGAATAATTGGTCTGGGTAACAAGTATACTGAGGTTTACAATTTAATTTATTGATTGTTTGAAAATTGGTACAATATATCCTTTTTTCAGGATTCTAACAGTAATTGTTAAGGCATTTGTACGACAATAATTATAGTATGCTTTAGTTTAGTTTTGCTAACAACTACAGTGATGTTTATATTTGAATTTAATCCAATCTTCCATAGTACCTATATAGTAATATAAAACTCCATTTTATTTCCAATCAACACACCTACAAAATAATCCATTATTTCTGATGCAATGCGCACTGTTAAAAATACGACTTTTGCTCATTTGAATGATCTGTGTAATCCCAGCCTTATAAATTTAGAAAATCCTATTTACTTTTCCATGCAACAATTCCTGTTCATTTTTTGCAGATAGCACAGTCAAATAGCAAGATGAAATTTATCATTATTCTTAAGTATGCCAGTAGAATTTTGAAAATCTCTATGTTGCTAATATATAATAATTGTTCATTTCAATCCATAGAATATAGAACAGTACAGCACAGCCCTTTGGCCACGATGTAGTTCAGACCTTTTATCATACCCTAAGATCAAACTAACCAACATGCCCTTCATTTACTATCATCCATGTGCCTATCCAAGAGTCGCTTAGATGTCCCTGATGAATCTGAACGTACTACCACCACTGGCAGTGCATTCCACACACTCACCACCATCTATAAAGAAACTATCTCTGACATCTCCCCATAACTTCCCCCATTCATCTTAAAATTATACCACTTTGTGGGGAAACGTCTTTCATTATCCACTCTATCTATGCCTCTCATCATCTTACACAAAGCTATCAAGTAAACTATCATGCTCTTTCATTGCAATGACCAAAGCCCCAGCTCTGTCAATCTTTATTCATGAGACATGCCTTCCAGTCCAGGCAACATCTTGATAAATATCATCTGCACCTTCTCTAAAGCTTCCGCATCCTATGTCTTATGAGGTGATCAGAACAGAACACAATATTCCAAGTGTAGTCTCATCAGGGATCCACAGAGCTGCAGCATAACCTCGTGGCTATTAAACTCAATCTCGCCACTAATGAAAGCCAACACCCTATGCACCGTCATAATAACCCTATCACCTTGGATGTCAGCTATGAGGGATGTATGGACGTGCACCCCACGATCCCTCTGTTCCTCCACATTGTCAAAAATCCTGCAAATAATCTGAAAATTTGCATTCAAATTTGAAATTCGAAACTGAATAACTTCACATTTTCCCAGGTTGAACTCCATCTGCCACTTCTCAGCCCAGTTCTGCATAGTCAATGTCCTCCAGCAACCTACAAAAGCCTTCCACACTATCCACAACTCCACCAACCCTCGTGTCATTGGCAAACTTCCGAACACACCCTTCCACTTCCTCATCCAAGTCATTTGTAAAAATCACGAAGAGCAGAGATCCCAGAACTAATTCCTTCAGAACACCATTGGTCACCGTGCTCCAAGCTGAAAACTATCTATGCAATCTCACCCTGTCTTCTATGGGTCAGCCGATTTATTATCTAACCAGGCAGGTTTCCCTATATCCCATGCCTCATTACTTTCTAAATGAGCCTACCATGGGGAACCTTATCAAACACCTTGCTAAAATCCTTATACACCACACCCACTACTCTGTCCTCACCAATGTGTTTGCCACAACATCAAATAATTCAATGAGCCTTGTGAGGCATAACCTGCCACTCACAAAGCCATGCTGACTATCTCTAATCAATCTAAGCTTTTCCAAAGAATCATAATCCTGTCTCTCTGAATTCTCTCCAAATATTTGCCCACAACTGATGTAAGACTGACTCATCGATCATTCCCAGGATTATCTCAATTGCCTTTCTTGAATAAGGGAATAACGTTTCCCACCCTCCAATCATCTGTTATGACTCCAGTGGACAGTGAGGATGCAAAGATCATTGCCAAAACACTGCAATCACTTGCCTCCCTTCTCATAACAAACTATGGCCCAGGGGACTTATCTATCCCCATTATTTTTAAATGTTTTCAGCACATTCTCTGTCTTTACATCAACCTGTTCAACCATATCAGCCTGTTTCATGTTGTCCTCACAAGGAAAAAGGTCCCACTCACTCGTGAATACAGAAGCAAAGTACTCATTAAAGACCTCCCCTACCTGCTCGGACTCCTGGCACAAGTTTGCTTCACTATGATGCGTATAAATGTGGAATTATGTCTCAGCACTGAATTACTGTAAAGATATTGCAGTGTACAATCACTCGACTACTTTGAATATTGAACGGTATTTTAACTGAGAAAACACAGTTGAATTCATTTGATTATATTTCACTTCATGCTAACATTTATTGCATTTCGGACAACAATAAGAGTTTCCTTTTTACATATATGAAACTTACTTAAATTAATCACACGTTTATGTGAAGAAAATAGAATTAACATCTCCTTGTTCCTTCCTTTATCAATGACTGTTCATTTTGAAATTGTGGAAGTTGTACATTGTTGAAAGGAAGGGAACTTGTCGTCAGCTGAATATTCACATTGAATGACTGATGTATATTTAAAATTAAAGTACAATGATCATGCAGTTTTGTCAATTTGTCTTTCAAAGAATTGCCATGAGATTCCTCTTTATTTAAGATTATCATTCATTTATTCTATTGTTATTGTAAAATATTGTTTAATTTCCAGTCCATTACACACAGAAACCAACGAATTAATTCCCATTCGAATTACTACAATAAACAGCTGATTAGTTTTCATTTGTGTAACCACATTAAACATAATATTGCAGTTCTGACCGTCCTGAGTGGGAACATTATGAAAGGAGCCTGTGGAGCTGTGGCAGTGTCTCTATTACTAGACCCGAGGGAAGGTTTCAAATCACACCTTCAACACAAATATATCAAGAGCTATCTGAATGTTGATTAGAGAGTAACTAAGCACAGATTGAACTGCTTTTCAATCCAACATTAGATCTGCTTTTATCTATTATATCAATAATCACAAAATCTGATACTTATTTGAGTCAGGTTACCAAGAAATATGTTTTGGAAAATTCGTTTTAGCCACTTTGCTTTTACAAAAGACTTACATCTGTCCCTGTTTTCTCTAACTGAAATAAATCTGAAGAGGATTTTCACTTTTACGAAAAAAGGGGAGGTGTTTCCCATATAAATTAATGCTTCTTCGATTTACCCCTTTTCAGTTTCTGTAAGGTTTCATAATAACGCTCGACTTTCGGATAGTGGGGATACCTGTATCTAATTCTGTTGCTTATAAATTCCTGGAGAGTATTTGAAAATGCTGCAGAATTAAAGATTACAATGTCTAAGTAATGAGATTGATCTTTTTTTGTTGCAAAGGGGCAAGTCCAAACAATTGAAACACTTTAAACATTATTCTCTTGTGCTATAAATTTGAAATAAAGTTGATATCTTCTTCAGTAAACTAACGAATGCTACCACCTATTACTTGTCAGTCAGCTGATTATCTACTTTGTAACTAAATGTTGTGATTCATCTAAATATTACTCTGTCCTTTGATGAAAGTGAATTTGTAACTGTTGTTCAGTTTATGAATTGTCAGAAACTTGTTTTTATTTTTCCATTCACCTGTTCATTTTGACCGTAAGATTGAAATGCTTTGAAAATATTGGAGTTCGTTCATTTAAAAATAAGGTTTGCACATCTCTCACATATCTCACTTCTTTTATTATGATTCAAGAATGTTTTCTGGTGGAATTCTAGTAAAGACCAAACATTTGTTGGCTTCAAATAAGGTCTTTAACATCCAGTTATCAATCTGTTGTTAATGTTTCAGCTGTTACATTGACATTGATTAGGTACTCATTCAGAGAGATCAACTGACAATTATAAACTACTTGCAGAATTATTGAATTGAGAAAAAGATACAGATGTGGAAACATTTTTTAGAAGGAATTGCTTTTTCATTCAAATATGTAGGCTGTTCAAGAATTCTTTCACGCCTTCCATTGGTTTTGTTGTCGAGAATGTAAATTTATAATTCATGTGAATTTTAATGTGTTCTGTATTTTAAAATTTGTATCAGATTTAAGAAGAAAAAGAGGAGCAATTAACATGGAAACTTCAGTGAATAGAAAGCACAGTAAATTAAATTGACAGAGGTAACTTTTAGTATTGTCTCTGAATATTCAGTCAAATATTTCTAATGGCACGAGCATTGTGCCGGGAAAGCACAGCAGGTCAGGCAGCATTCAAGGAGAAGCAGAATCGACGTTTTGGGCATAAGTCCTTCATCAGGAATCTTTTCGATACTCCTGCTCTTTGAATGTGCCTGCACTTTTCCAACACCACAGCTTTCCTCACTTTCTCTAAATATGCTTAATGAACATGAACTGAAAATGTGAGCATCAGCAGTTGAACAAGACCAAATAAATGCAATTTTTTTTACAATATTTATCGTGAAAACTTGTTTGAGAACATGCAACAAATCAGATCGAACAACATCTCTTGCCGTTGAACCCTTGGCCATTCATAATAAAGAATAACCATGCTTTGAACAACCAGTATGGTGTATAACGACTGAACTGAAATACCAGAGGACAACTATTACATTTATTGAAGGGAATGATAGCCAGATCCTTACTGTGATAGTGGGGATTGATCTCAGTAACAATAAAATTTTACTGTGATTATTCCACTGAACAGTAATTAGATGGTCGTGAAGATCTTTGTGTGGCTTTATGTGCAGTGTTTTGTTTGAACATTGATTTCAGTAACATTGAGATATTTTACAAGATTGACAAGTGACAGTTAAAGATAAGTTTTAAATGCAACATTTCAAAAAATTGTCAGTTTTGTTTAGCAAAACACAATTCTAATTATATGGAATCCCTACTGTGTGGAAACAGGCCATTTGGCCCAACAAGTCTACACTGACGTTCCAAAGAATAATCCACTCAGCACCATTCTGCTCTCCGATTACTGGACATTTACCCCTGACTAATGTACCTAACCTACACGTCCCTGAACAGAACGTGCAGCTTAGCATGGCCAATGTACCTAACCTGCATATCTTTGGATTGTGGGAGAAAACCAGAACATGCAAACTCCACGCAAACATGTGGCCGAGGATGGAATCAAACCCAAGTGCATAACACTGTAAGACAGGCATACTAACCACTGATCCTCTGTTCTCAATGCCCAACCCCATGCAAGAAGTGAGTTAAGTGAGAGACGCGCAAAGTCAAATTTCAACTGAACACTCTCTGATGTTGCCAAAGCATATCAATCTTGCATTCAATATGAATAGATGAATGGAAAACAAAAAATAAAAACCCCTGACAAAGCATTAATGTACAATAATGAGAAAATTAATGTGATCAATGGGCACAACAATATGTACGTGAATTGCATTGTTTAATTAAAAATTTGGGAATTAGCTAACTTAGAATAATGGAAATTGACATTTGTTTATTTCACTGATGAAGAAATTTACTTGCTTTTCATCTTTGTAACACTTCAGAATAGCAATTGATGTGCCTGAAATGTTTGAATTAGCTCTTTCCAATTAAAAAAAATCAATAAAATTAGATTGACTTCTTCAGCTTTAAGACTGCAACAATATCAAATACTTTCCAGGAATTTAGAACCAGCAGAATTAATTAATTTGGTTGCTTGGGAACTCGAAGAGAATAAACAGCAGATTCGGTGAATTAGTCATTCAATGTTATTATTCAGCTGAAGGCAATATCCCTTCTTTGCAAAAATGCTCAACTTCGAAAAATGCAAAATGCATTGTCATTGCTAATGAAACAAAATAGAAATGTTAATTCTTTTTCATTTGACTTAACAAAACGCAGGAATTTTACATGATATTGTGTCATGAAAAGTACTTAAATCTTATTATGGTTAGAAATATAGTAAATGTTCGCATCAAAGTGAAATATATTTAAATGAATTCAGCTATGTTTCCGCAGGTAAAATAAGAATTAATATTAACAATGATTGAGAGATTGCACCTTACAATAGTTATTCATGTAAAGAACCATAATTCCAGATTCATAGCATGTACTAGATTGAATAATTTTTAGGTTTGAGCAACAACTGAATTATAAAATTCGACAAATGAATTTAGAAACAATGAGAAATCTCGTTTTGCTATGTGACTGAGGAATATGTGCAAACAAACAGGAATTATTGCAATGAAAAGTAATTGCAGGTTTGTGAATTTAAAGTCTGTGGTTATGGAGATCATTCAAATAAGCAAACATTAGGCATTCACAATTAATGTTGGATGAGAAGTCATTGGATCCATTCTGGGAAACTTGACCTGAAAATAAAGTTTCATATTGCAGTGTTGGTACTTAGAAACAATTGGTCAAATTAAAATGTGAATCTCACTTTACTTGTTCAAAAGATTTTCTCAAACAATTGTGCAATTATTATTATGACAATGACTTGATAATGTTGTTATATGAGCAATTAAAATGATTCATTATATCAAAAACACTTTGCTGTTATGTTGATAGGATATTTATTAAGATTGGTAAATTGTGGAATTAAATATAGTAACTCCCTTTATGAATTGAAGAAAAAATGAGCCATTCAGTGATTATGGAAACTTTTTTTCTTTCATTGCTAAAAAATGAAGGTAACACAAGAAATATGAATTTCTATCAAATGGTTTCATCATACAGACATATTATTTTAATTTAGATGATTAATGTTATGATCAGAGTTCAGACATTTGTGTTAGAATTTGGAAGCAAGTTAATAGATAATGAAAGTGAGCATGAAAGTGAACAAATGATGCAGTCAATGACATTTGGTATATAAAGGAATTATCATAATTGTTCATTATTGTACAGTGATGAATAGTGTTGGTATAGAAAAGACAAAAAGAATCGACATGTTCAAAACAGTTATTTTCTTACAATTAAATGAAACCAATAATCATTTTGCAGAGCGCGTGATTTCGAAAAAAAAAACTGTTATTTAATGTGTTATATAAACTGAAAACTACTTCCGTTTTGCAAAAATGAAGACTTTCCCAAATTCAAATTTAGGATTGCTGAATTATGCAACAACAATGGTTGTAATTTGAAACATCTCTTGCAAATAAATTTAAAATAAGTAAACTTAAAGATTTTTAGAATGACAAACGTTTGTTGTTTGCATGATTGTATTACAGTCAATATCCGTAATAAAGTAGAAGCATTGTTTTAAGCAACATAAATCATCTTTAACTACTGAACTGAAATAGAAGATATTAATTGCACTTGTTGCATGGAATAGTAAACAAATGTTTACTGTTGTCATTGGTTTCAGGAGCAATAAGGTACTTACTCAGGTTATTCTACTGAACAATAATCAGATGGTGATGGAAGTCTTTGTGTTGCTTTGTGTGTATTGTATAGTGTTAACATTGGGTTCGATAAAATTGAGGTATTTGTATGAATTAAGAACAAAGTGATAATTGGGTGCAAATGATCTGATTTAAAATCAGACAGTTTTTGATTTTTTCGAGGATTGCTGAGTGAAGCGTTCTTAAACCATCATGCAATCAACGGGATAAGTGAGAGATATGCAAATTGAACTTTCAAATGAACAAACCCTGATATTTTCTCACCATTTCAATATCACATTCAATGTAAATAGATGACTGGAAAGCTAAAATTAAATCTCACACAATTCATAAACTGACCAATAATTATTAATTGATAAATAATAGCAAGTGACATTTGTTTACTTTACTGATATGTAAGTGATCTTTTCTCATATTTATTGCACTGGAACATAAAATTCTGTGTTGTTTTAACTAAGATCTACAGAACAAGAGAAAATTAATGACTATCGTGACTTTGTATATTTCAGCTTTATGACCACAACATTCTCAAATATTTTCTGAGGCATATTGATTGAGTGGAATTAGATACATTTTGCTATGAGTGACCAGAAGAAAGTATATAGCAGATACTGTGATTATTGGAATGGACGATGATACCTCCAAATAATCTACTGATATTGTGATTGTATATACAGTAAGTGTCAGCATCGAAATAAATTATAATCAAATCATTTAAAAAATGTTTGCAAGTTTAAAATAAATACAATTTTCACAATGATTGAGAGATTGTACTTTGTAATGACCTTGCAGTATTTATTGTACTGAAGCATAATTCCACATTTGTAGCCCTTACTGGATTGCACAATTATTAGATATAAGATATATTAGCAACAAACGGATTTTAAAAATCATATTCGTGAATTTGAGAATAATGAGATATCCCATCTTGATATTAGACTGAGTAATATGTAGAAATGAAGAGTAATATTGCAGGGAAAAGCAATTGGAGCTCTCTGAATTTCAAAAGCTGAGATAATTGTTATATTTCACCTGAGCAAAAATCAGACATTTACAAAGAATTTTACAAGGGATATTATTGGTATGTACATGGGCCTGAACATATTGGTATTAATAAAAAATAATGAATGAAATTTAAAAGAAAACTGCATTTTTACAAAGTCTATGTTAAATTTCTGTGCAATTATTGTAATTGATAAATTGCTTTTAGAATCCTGACAGATAAATTGACTTAATATTTTGAAAACACTTTGATTTGATGTTGATTGGATATTCATTAAGATTAAGAAACTGAAAATTAAAGCATAACACTTAGCTGTATGATGTAAAAAATCATTCAGCAACAATTGAAAAAAAATGATTTTATTTAAAAATGCAGGCAATGCAAGATTTATATGCTTCCAATGGTTTTCTTGAAGAGTCATGCCAATTTTGTTGATGTAATTTTTACCACAATAAATGCTTCGATATTTATTTCAGAATTAGGAGGAAAAGAATTAGGCCATAAAAGTGACTATTATTGTGAACAAAATATAGAGTCACTGACATTTGATACAGAAAGGAATTCTCATAATTTTGTGATTATTGTTCACTGACACCTAATATGGGAGGAAAAGGAAAATTGTCAACATTTCCAAGCAATTTTTTCTTATAATGAAAATAAAAATCATTTTGGAGGGCACATTGTTTGAAAAAAGGAAACAGTCATTTCATATGACATTTGAGCTGAAGACTCGTTCCCGTTTCCCCCATTGTAGTCTTTACAATAATTTAAAACTTAGTGTTGGTTGAACAAAAGAACAAATGGATATAATCAAAACGTTTTCTTGTACACCAAAAAAAGTAAATGTAAAGCAATTTTATCATGAAAATTAAATCACTCTGAATGTAATCATTTCACACACAATAAAAGTTTGTATTGAATTGAAATGTCGTCATAGTCTAGAAGTGCTTTCCCTGACAGGGAATGAGGACTCAGGAGGCAGGCTGAGCTCAGGCATGTGGAAGATGTTTACTCATGCAGCAACCAGTTAATGACGGGATCGTCCCCCGAGGCCAATCTCGGAAGGGAGATCCATAACACACTGTAACATGCACAGTAAAAAAGGAGCATTTTTATGCACTTTCTGCATCACAAAGGCCACATGCAATGTGGTTACAGCCCTTCTCTCCTCATCCAGCCACCCAATTGAAATACATAATCGCAGATGGGCATTCTAATGGACATCCCCAGATTCCTATTGGGATCTTTCCATGCATCTTATTAACTTAGATTCCAAAGTTATTCCTGAACTACCTCGCGCCTCTCAGGATACCTTATCAGTTGGGACATTTTGAATTCTGCTATTCATCATATTTTATTTTATGAAAGCCAATTACTCCTCATATTGTTCACTGTTTTAATTATATATGTACAAACAAATAGAAAAGACAGTTAATTTTAGCTTACTTGCCATAAGATTAGTAATATGACTTATGTTATAAAGTTCGTTATATTGTGCAAAATTATACAGCTACTCTTTCTGTCAGGACTTTATAATTAATGGGCAGTCAACATCATACCGTGAAGTTAATTCCTAAAACTAGCTAACTTCAAATCTCAGTCTAAATGCTTTTCTATAATGTTTTTAGTAGGCATTGGTTACATGTATCAAACTTATGTTGCAAATTTCCCCTATTATACTCAAGAATCTGTAATTAGAACCTTTGTTTAATATTCTGAGTAACTGTAAAATAATAACTGTATCTGACAAATGAACTCTTCTGTTGTCATGATAGCTGCTTCGTGAGGTAACTGGGCTGCACCCTGCAGCTGCTGTTTATTCATTTCCTGGGACAATAATCCTTTCATTTATGAAGATCAGGATTGGTCATTTGTCTGCATGTCGCATGCTCTTATTAAGAAATGTCTGGAATGCTGTAGTCCTGGCGTTGGAGTAGGTCAATTGGTAGTGTGCTTTCTTTTAATTTAAGGCTGGAACAGAATGTTAGTCTAGTTTATCATCCCCTGACACCTTGTATTTTAGTTCTAAGGTAAGCTGCCTGTTTTTGATTGTCAGGCATTTTGTATGAGCCAATATGGACCATTCCATTCCAGGTTGGGGCAAGCCATGCCCAGGACAGCAAATCAACTAAGATTCAAGTATTGAAATAAAAATCACCATTCGCTATCATTGGTTTCTGTACAATGCAATACGTTTACGCTACTGAGCCTTAATTTCACACTTAAAGCTGGATATACTGGAATTGATCAATTCTTAAATATTAGATATAAGCAACAATTAATCTTAGAAACATTTCATAGCAAACTTAAAAATGATTAGAAATCTCATATAGCTGCCCGTCATGTGTAAAAATGAACAGCATTTGTTGGAGTGTAAAATAATCAGACGTCTCTTAATATGTAAGGACGAATATTAATCCAATAATTTCTGTGAACATTCAAATGAGAAGGGACCAGATATTATCTTTGAGTGTTGGATAGGGAATCATTAATTAGGTTGTGTTTGTGTTATCCTGGAATAAGGGAACTACTATCCTTTTTTTTAATATTGACACTAAGAAATACTGGAATAAATTAAAATGTGAATTTGACGATGTTTGTTACAAAACCTAAACTGAATTGCTGTGTGATTTTTGGAATGACAATGAATTGATAATTAATTTTAGAACTTTGGCAAAGTAAATGATTCAATATTGCTAAATGGATTTGCTTTGATGTTGACTAGATATTTCTTAATCTGTCAGCTGAGACTGCAAATTCTGGCATGATGATATGGAAAGACATTAGACATTCAGTGGATATTGATCAGAAATGGTTTGTCATTCAAAATTCTCAGATCTTCAAGATTTCTATACTTGGTTTCTCTACTTTTCTTCTGGAGAAATATAATATATAACAAGAACAAATTCTGCATTGTATTTAATTCATGCAATTTTTCATATCATCAATATTTAGACATTTGAGTCAGAATTATAAAGAAAATAAGTCAATAAGGAAGGTTTATTTTCACAGAAACATACAGTCAACAGCATTTATCAACGTATTTGTTTCAATAGTGTCTCTAAATAAACAGATAAATACGTTTAATGGGAATCTGTTGACAATGAATGAGCCACAATTACATTGTTATCATAAGTTTTGGATTGGAAATCTATCAGAAAAAAAATCCTATATTCAGGACTAGCTTCATCTCGATAAATGTTACTCGTAGTATCCTCAGTCAGAAGAAATAAGGTGTCATCATGGGTCTGGAAAAGATCTAGTGTTTAAATTATAATAAGGTTTCTCTTACATATCTTTGGATCTGGTGAGACTGTGATGTTTGCTGTGATAATTAAACCTGAGAACAATTAGACACGTACAAAGTGTTTTTCACCGAACAGTAATTAGGTGGTCTTGAAGACCATTAGGAGTACTTTGACTTCAATAATGTTGAGCTGATTTCCATGATCAGGGAAATGTTTCACAACATTTTACCAAAATTCTGGATTCTAAGCATTCAATGGGTTTCGTACAAAACACCCTTCACTTGTCATAATTTTCAAGCGAGGTGTATAACGCTCAGACATTGGATGCAAGTCAAGGTGCCAGGAAGTCTGCTTCAAACTCTCCAAAGCACAACTCTCGGGCTGGTTGTGATTGGATCTCTCGAATCTTTGTGATCTCTTTGACTGGGCTTTCCACAGTTTTCTAGACCTGATTATTTTGTCTAATGTTTGATTTAGTTTGGCCTTTTTAGCTCCGATTTCTCCAGCTGTAGGAATATTTAGAATGTTCAATTATGGGCGACAGGCCACTTGACCTTAGTGGACAGGTAAAATATGGTTCACTTATTGTTTTGATAACGAATTGAGAATGAATCGTTTCATTTTAACAAATAAAAGTTTCAATTTTTTCAGTGGTTTGCAATGACATTGATTAGATACTCATTAAGAGAGACAAACTGAATTGAATTGAAAAAGGATACAGACATCCAAAGATTTTTTTGAAAGGCATTGCTTTTTCATTCAAATATCTCGGATGTTCAAGAGGTCAATATAGCTGTTTATTGGTTCTCTTGCCCAGATAATAATTTATAATTCATATCACTTTTATTGTGCCTGGAATTTTGAGATTTGTCTCAAAGTTAAGAAGAAAACGAGGAGCATTTAATATAAGAACTTGAGTGAATAGAAAGCACAGTAAAGTTAAATTACAGAGTGTGAGAAACACAGCTCACTCACTTCAATAATTTCAGTCCAAGACCAGATCTGAAGCAATCAGTATGTTTATTGGACGCTTGCAAGCGTGGTGCCTGGAATAAGGCACACAGTGTTTAGCAAATACATATCTTGTATAGGATTCACGACTCCAAATCGGGTGCCCATTACTATTGTTTCTCGCTTGCCTTATCCGGCCTTGTGCATAACAATGTACAAGTTTTATTTCGCCATTTCACCGGATCCTGCTGCGGCCCACTGTTAGGTATATCCTCCATCACCTCTATCTAAATCCATCACTTGTGACATTTCCTCCCTTTTCCCAACCATATTGATCCTTATGACCATTTAATTGGGGTTTGCTTTTGTGTTTTTGCAAAAGTGGGCAACAGATGCTTATAACTACTGCTTGTACAAGCATATTTGGCTTAACCTACATCCCGCCAGCACCTTATCTCGTTGTCTGTAATATCTACCATTGTTTGCAGGCACGTTTCATTCTTGTATGCACATTTTAGCTAATACTAAAACAATTATATATTTCCTCCACATAATTTTCATTCTTGTTGATTCAGCTCTTGGTTGAAACAATTATACACTGGTGTGAGTGCATTTACCTTGCATAAATAATGATGATTGCAGAAGTAACACTGCTTTACCTAGATCCCACAATTTCCCCCTTTTTCTTTAATTACCATTTGTTATCTTCTGCACTTTTCTTTTAAGCATTGCCCCCAAAATTCACAAGCATCATTCCGGAGATTTCATCCATCTTGGTCTCACTCATCCCTCATTATTTAATCGACAAAGTTCCTCTGCCTGATTGCCTTTTCGGGGCATTTGTTTTATTAAAGCTGTCTCAATCAGTCTTTGGGTGAGTCCTCGTATACAGGGCATGATACAACAGCCAATGGCTACCAATACCCCGACTATTGCTATCAGGGAAGTAAGGATGGAAACCACCACCCCCTTCCATTTTCCAAACCATGATTCAATCCATCCCGTGAGAGATGTGTCTACTCCTGAACTCTCAGCCAGTTACTCTGCTAAGGCAGTCAATCCCCTTAATGCCCGAGTAATTTAACCAGCAGGTGTAGTGTTATTAGGAATAAAGTTGCAACAGCTTCCTCCTGACATCACACACACACAGACTTTTTCCGCTAAAATCATATCAAGGGCCATTCTGTTTTCCCATGCCATCCTACTTGTCACATCAAGCTGTTCTGATATTCCTTCAACTGCATCACTTGTATAATTTATAAATTTCTGTTGATTATAGAAAATGTAATTTATCCAATCTACATTTTAATTAATTGTTACCCACCAAAAGAGAGCTGACTCAAAACCTGCTGCAATCTGATTACGAGCCTTGAACTCATCAGGTACCATCCTAGGGACTCCTACAGAATCGAGACAAATCCTGTCATCGAAAGAAGTGTCTAACAGTGATCCCTTACTCCTTCCCTTTTTTCCCACTATCTTTTCCTTGTCAAATGTCAGGGAAAATGGAATTGCCAATTGTACAATTGCACATATCCCTCTCCAATCCGGTGGTAGGGTGGGTCTCAATATTTTGCCTCCACAGTACCACCACAGATCCGCTCGGGGAGCCGTTGGTGCTGAATAATTCCCTCCCTTGTCCGTTTCAGTGACATTCTAAATCTCTGTACTTACTTTCAGCTCCCCCAAATCTCTAGACCGATTTGTACTTTGTCTATGCACACACGTAGTGTGATTTCCGACTGCGGCTGAAAAAGTGGGGGGGGGGGGTCTTTTGAATCTTTCTTCTCCAAGGGAGCGAACATCAGAGATAGGGAGGTACAATTCCTATCATTCCATGCAGTCTTATCCTGATACAAGGCTATCGTAAATTTCATGCCCTTCCTGTCTCGCTTCCACCCGAGCGGAAAGGAAACCACTTGGGCCACTGGCCTACCGGAGGCACATGCATAGCAATTGCTTTTGTTCAGACTTTTTACAGTATACTTTACCCATTGAACCCAGGCATTTGCATCCCCATATCCAGTTTCTATTTCGATGGTCTGTTTCAAGTCCTTTATCTCTATAATTTTTACTACTTTAGGATCATCGGGAGGGGTGAAAGGTTGTACCTTATTATCCAATAGTTCTGCCCGTTTTCCCTGTCCTACGCTAATTTGAAAACAACAGCCCGAGAAATACTTCCCGTTTGTTTACATTTCTATCCCAAACGTTTCATCTAATTGTATCTCATAGGTGCCCCGCCCCCCACCCCTAGAATTGCTTTGTGCCATATGGTTTTCTTTATCATTAGGTATATTGGGTTACGCTCTTTATCGGGACAATCAAGAGGTGATTGGAAAGTGGCCAGTGTATTGTGACAAGACCATTATACCAAGTACCATCCCCAAAGGACTTAAGATTTCTCTCTGAGCTGCGGTACTGTCTCTGATTATCTACAGCCCCACAATTTACTCAGCGACATGCATCAGGTGTATTACTTGTGGATTATCAGACTCAGGGACCGTTAATAACACATATGTAAATTATATTTGACAAAATCCCAATACTAAGAGAGCTAGCATCATAACTCTAACCATCCCCAGCATTCTAAAAATTGTGCTGAAGCACAAAAAAAACTTAATACACAATCCTACAGAAATAATCCCGCACTCGCGTCGCCACTGTATATTCCGTTACTCTAAGTCTCTTCAGCCTGAGTTTCAGCGGGTCTTGCGTTGATTTGGCTGTCTAGACTTCTTCCTCAACTGGAGATTTCACTGGCCCTTTGATCCAAGCGTAGTAAGACTCGCCTTTCTCCTCTGTCCTTATTGCCGTTTCGGTAGTCAAAGGATTTTGATACGGCCCTTCCCAGTTCGGCTGCAATTTAGTCTCTATCCATGATTTTACTAAGACCCAATCTCCTGGCTGCATGGGATGAAAGGTGAATTCAAGGGGTGGAGTCTGTGCCAATAAACTCAGTTTCCTGAGGAGAGACAAAGAGGCGGACAAGCCCAGTATATATTTCTTTAGATGTAGGGGTAGGGGTATGGGTGGGTTACGCTTCGGCGGGGCGGTGTGGACTTGTTGGGCCGAAGGGCCTGTTTCCACACTGTAAGTAATCTAATCTAATCTAAAGTCTTTAGTTTCGGGACTTGTCAATTCTCCGTTCATTCCCAGGTAAGGTAATCCAAACATGATTTAATAGGGGATAGTCCCAAATCTTTCCTTGGAGCTGTTCGTACTCGCAAGAGAGCTATAGGTAAACATTTAGTCCAAGGGAGTCTGGTTTCTATTATCAATTTAGAGAGCTTTCGTTTGAGTGTTTGGTTCATTCTCTCAAACCTTCCTGATGATGGTGGGTGCCATGGAGCATGGAACTCCCAGCAACTTCCCAAACCTTTCATTATCTCCTGTAACACTTTAGAGGTAAAATGAGTTCCTTGGTCGGAATCTATATGGTTCACTAGACCATATCGGGGAATTATGTGCTCTAGGATTGTTCTCACTTGGTGTGGGGTGTTTACTATTAGGGGTCCCCCAAATGTAAGCTTCCTGCTTTCGCCGACCAACAATGCAATGGCAGTCACGACCTGCACACATTCAGGCCTTCCCCTGAATACTGGATCCAATAGCTTCGAAAGATATGCTACTGGCTGTTTGATTACTTCCCACCTCTGGGTTAATACTCCCAAAGCCGCTCCCTTATCTACGGTAGCAAAGATTTGGAAAGGTTTATCTAGACAAGGTAAGGCTAACATGGGGGCATCGATCAGATCTCTTTTGAATTCTTAAATAGTTCCTTTTTGCTCTTCTTCCCAACTCAGACACTTTGGTTCCTCCTCTAATAGTTTGAGATATAATTTATTCGTCTTTGAGCATAAGAATCAATCCACAATCTGCAATATCCCGTTAAACCCCAAAAATTATGATATTCCCGTTTTTCCTGGGCTGCGGAATTCCCACTATTCCCTTTAACCGTTCTGGGCTTGCCTTTCACTTTCCTTCACGAACTAAATGTCCCAAGTATTTCAATTCTCGCTCCACATATTGTAATTTGTTTTTAGATACTCGTGGTCCCTGCTGACCCAGGAAATTCAATATTTTTTCGTGGCTTCTACTACTCTTTCTCTTCTCTTTCCTGTTACTAAGAGGTCGTCTACATACTGCAACAGGGTAGTTCCCTTGGGGCTGCTAAATTTCTCCAATATTTGTTCTAACATCTGTCCAAATCAATTCGGGGATTGCATAAACCCCGGGGGAGCACGGTCCACCGGTATTGCTGTTTCCATCCTTTCATGGGATCTTCCCATTCAAAGGCAAAAAATTCCTACTTTCCTCCCAAAAGGCATCCTTTAAATCTGTCACACTAAACCATTTGTGGTCATGAGGGATCTTACTTAATAACGTACGATTCAATGTTCTCAAATCCTGCACCATTCGATAAGTTCCATCGGATTTACGCACTGGTAGAATTAGGATATTATAAGGAGACATACATGGGTCCAACAGTCCATCTCTAGCCCCTCAATTACTGGCTGCAGTCTTCGTTTACCTTCTATGGAAATGGGATATGGTCAGTCATAAACAACGTCCCCTTTCTTTTTTAAACTTATTTCTATGGGACTGATCTGTATTTTTCTACGATTCCCTTCTCTAGCCCATATAATAGGGTCTACCCCTCTCTCCACATCTTCTGTCAACATTGCCATTTGTACAACTAATTTTTTTTTTCCTGAATTCAAATCTCCAGTCCTAAGAGGATAATTAAATCTCTCCCTAGTAAGTTACTTCCTATATCAGGGGTATACAACAGTTCCCCTGTGACTGCATCCTTCGGACCTTCTATCATCATAGGTTCAAATACTGGAACAGTAAATCCTTCCCCTTTTACCCTGGAACCAGTAATTGACTGTTATGACATTCCTACTTTCTTTGGTTTAAAATTCAGCGATGACCGTGCTACCCCCATATCTACTAGGAAGACTACCTCTTCCCCACAGGGTCCCACCTTCAAGTTTATCAAGAGTTCCTGGTGGCTCTCCAGGGGCAGGAACCCCTGACACCCCTATTCTTCATCAAAATTCATAAGCAGAATTGCCCTTTCTTCCCTTTGTAGATCAGGACACTCCCGCTTAAAATGCCCGATCTTTCTGCAATAATCGCATCCTGCCTGTGGAGACCTCCATCTCTGCCCCTGTCGCCCGAACTCTCTATCAATTGCACCCCCTTTTCCTCTCCCTCTCCCTCTCCCTCTCTATCCTACTTGCTGCCATCCACTGCTCCAGTTGCTCACGATTGGTTCCAATCTTTTCTTTACTACCTCATCAATCGTAGCTACCATGATTTTTGCCTTCTGTTTTTGTCTCCCATCCTCTCTCTTTACAAACACTTTCTGTGCCTCTCTTAACAATTCATCTAATGGTGTTTCGCTCCTCCCTTCTATCTTCAGTGTCTTTCTCTGTGTCTGGCCATACCTTTGTCACAAAATGTACTTTGAAAAGACCCACTGGGTCCTCAGGATTCATTCCAGAGTATTTCTGCATTGAGTCTCTTAATCTTTGTAAGAAAGCTAAGGGAGTCTCATCTTTCTCCTCTGTAACTTCAAAGGCTTTATTCAAATTCTGTGACTTCGGAACTGACACTCTTATACCTTTTAGCATCAGGTCTTTCAATTCCCTCGTTTCTTCCCTATGCTCTGGGTTTTTATTTTCCCACTGGGTGTCTCTGAGGGGAAACTCAGTCTCTTCCTGTCCAGTATCCCCATCCCCAATGGGAAGTTCCCTGTCCCATATTTTAATGGCTGCTCCTGGCAAAGTCCCCTTTCTTCCCCAGTAAATAGCATATTCAAAATAGACATTAACTCAGTCCACGTATACAGACAGGGCCCCAAGAATTGATCAATTTTTTCAGGCAACCTGACCGGATCCTCAACCAGGACCTTCATCTCCTTTTTAAACGTTCTGACCTCCCCACTGGTGAATGGGTCACTTACAAACCCAACCTCTTTGTACCCTATTGGTACCTCCCGTTCTTCCCCTTTTTTTTGCTTTTGTTTTTCCCCCTTAGGCTTTGGTTCAGATACTCCAGACGCCGTCTCTACATCTACTTTATCTTCCCTTTCTTTTGCTGAGGATTGAGGGTCGGGAAAAACAACATCCCCGTCCACCGCCCCTTCGTCCTCCTCTTGAGGGTCATCCATTACCTGTCCCTGTCGGTCTGTCTCTCCTCCTCCCCCATTTTCACCTCATCTGATTTTATGGTACGTGGGGGGGGGGCGGGGAGGGGGTGAGTGCAAGCAGGCAAATGGATCCCAGGGACTGGGTGGGGCAGAGCGGGAATCCTTTGTCTTTACTACCATCATTCCCAAACTGCGCTTCCAACAGGACACATAGTCCGCCTCCTCTTGACTAAAAGTTTGTTTTTTATTCGCATGCAAATCTAAATTCTGAAATACACAATCCTCATCTGAATATACTTTGGCCAGAAGACAGCCGGATGAAGAATTGGTTCTTTGGTCCATACTAAACAAAAATATTTAATCATTTTCTTTTTATCTTTTTCCCTTGTACAACTCTTACTTGTCCATTCCCGCAACATCCTCCCCAACGGACTTTCAGGAGGAATGTTACCAGGGACGTTTTCTTCCTTTACTCCGTGACAGTTCGACTTACTCTGTCTACCCCCCATTTCTCGGGGCCCTCACCAGTCCCTCAGCAATTAAATACCCCTTTTCCCGGCCACCAAGGCAATACTCAAAAGTCAGTTTTCTGACGTTGTCTGTGCACAGAGTTGCCTGGCCCCTTTTTTCTCAAGTTTTTTATCGACCTCCTTTCACTGTCTGATTCAGATATCTCTCTTGTGGGATTCGTACCAGTCGCCCAAGGGAGCGGACAAAATCGGGACAAGAAACTGCTCCTCAATTGTGAATGGTGGGCATCTTCCCAGTGTCCAGGGCCAGCCACTCCTCCCGGGGATGGAAGAATATCCCGGACAATCCCCCAGTTGTGAGAAACTTCAATAATCGCAGTGCGAGACAAGATCTGAAGCAATCAGTATGTTTAATATATGCTTGCAATCGTGGTGCCTGAAATAGACACGCAGAGTTTAGCAAGTACATAGGAGTCACTACTCCAAACCCGGTGCCCATTACTATTGCTTCTCTCTTGCCTTATCCGGCGTTGTGCAGAACAAAGTACAGGTTTTACTTGGCCTTTTCACCACATCCTGGCTGTGGTCAACTGTTAGGTATATCCTCATTCACTGCGATCTATTTCACCCACTTGTGACATTTCCTCCCTTTCCCCAAACATATTAAATCTTACGACTTTTTAATTGGGGTTTCTTTTCTGTTTTTGCAGAAATGGGAAACAAATGCTTGTAACTACTGCTTGTACAAGCATACCTGGCTTAACCTATATCCTCACAGCACCTTAACTATTTGTCTGTACCATCTACCATTGTTTGCAGGCACCTTTCATTCTTGTATGCACATTTTAGCTAATATGAAAACAATTATATATTTCCTTCACATAGGTATCATTCTTGTGGACTCAGCTCTTGATTGAAACAATTGTGCACTGCTGTGAATTCATTTACCTTGCATAAGTAATTATGATTGCAGAAGTAACAATAACATCGATAGACATAGAAGAATACAGCGCAGTACAGGCCCTTCAGCCCTCGATGTTGCGCCGATCAAAGCCCACCTAACCTACACTAACCCACTATCCTCCATATACCTATCCAATGCCCGCTTAAATACCCATAAAGAGGGAGAGTCCACTACTGCTACTGGCAGGGCATTCCATGAACTTACGATTCGCTGAGTGAAGAACCTACCCCTAACATCAGTCCTATATCTACCCCCCCTTAATTTAAAGCTATGCCCCCTTGTAATAGCTGACTCCATACGTGGAAAAAGGTTCTCACTGTCAACCCTATCTAACCCCCTAATCATCTTGTACACCTCTATCAAATCACCCCTAAACCTTCTTTTCTCCAATGAAAACAACCCCAAGTGCCTCAGCCTTTCCTCATAGGATTTTCCTACCATACCAGGCAACATCCTGGTAAACTTCCTCTGCACCCGTTCCAGTGCCTCCACATCCTTCCTATAGTATGGCGACCAAAACTGCACACAATATTCCAGATGCGGCCGCACCAGAGTCTTATACAACTGCAGCATGACCTCAGGACTCCGGAAGTCAATTCCTCTACCAATAAAAGCCAGTACGCCATATGCCTTCTTCACTGCACTATTTACCTGGGTGGCAACTTTCAGAGATCTGTGTACATGGACACCAAGATCCCTCTGCTCTTCCACACTACCAAGTAGTCTACCATTAGCCCAGTAATCCATCTTTTTATTACTCTTACCAAAGTGAATCACTTCACACTTAGCTACATTGAACTCCATTTGCCACCTTTCTGCCCAGCTCTGCAGCTTCTCTATATCCCACTGTAACCTGCCATATCCTTCCTCACTGTCTACAACTCCTCCGACTTTCGTATCATCCGCAAACTTGCTCACCCAACCTTCTAACCCTTCCTCCAGGTCATTTATAAAAATGACAAACAGCAATGGTCCCAAAACAGATCCTTGCGGAACACCGCTAGTGACGGCACTCCAAGATGAACCTTTGCCATCAACTACTACCCTCTGTCTTCTTACAGAGAGCCAATTCCTAATCCAAACCTCCAACTCACCCTCAATGCCATATCTCTGTATTTTCTGCAGTAGCCTACCATGGGGGACCTTATCAAACGCCTTACTAAAATCCATATATACCACATCTACCGCTTTCCCCTCATCTACCTCCTTAGTCACCTTCTCAAAGAATTCAATAAGGGTTGTGAGGCACGACCTGCCCTACACAAAACCATGCTGACTATCCTTGATCACATCATTCTTATCCAAATGTGCATAAATCCTATCCCTTACAATTCTCTCTAAGACTTTGCCCACAACAGAAGTGAGATTCACTGGCCTATAGTTACTAGGATTATCCCTACTCCCCTTCTTGAACAAGGGAACCACGTTTGCTAGCCTCCAGTCCTCTGGCACTACTCCTGTCGACAAAGAGGACACAAAAATCAAGGCCAATGGCTCTGCAATCTCCTCCCTTGCTTCCCAGAGAATCCTAGGATAAATGCCATCAGGCCCAGGGGACTTATCTATTTTCACCCTTGCCAGAATTTCCAACACCTCTTCTCTACATATCTCAAAGCCATCCATTCTACTTATTCGTGCCTCAGTATTCATATCGACAACAATGTCCTGTTCCTGAGTGAATACTGACGAAAAGTATTCATTCAGCGCCTCCCCAATCTCTTCAGCCTCCACACGCAACTTCCCATTACTATCCTTGATTGGACCTATTCCTTCCCTAGTCATTCTTTTATTCCTAACATACCTATAGAAAGCCTTAGGGTTTTCCCTAATCCTACCAACTAAGGACCTTTCATGTCCCCTCCTTGCTGCTCTTAGCTCTCTCTTCAGGTCCTTCCGGGCTACCTTATAACTCTCAATTGCCCCTATTGAACCTTCACGCCTCATCTTTACAAAGGCCGCCCTCTTCCATTTAACAAGGGATTCCAACTCCTTGTTAAACCATGGCTCCCTCACACGACCCTTTCCTCCCTGCCTGATAGGTACGTACTTATCAAGGACACTCAATAGTTGCTCCTTGAACAAGTTCCACATATCAATTACGCTCTTGCCTTGGAATCTACTTTTCCAATCCACACATCCTAAGTCATGCCTCAACGCATCATAATTTCCCTGCCCCCAGCTATAACTCTTGCCCTGTAGTACACACTTATCCCTCTCCATCACTAGATTAAAAATCACCGAATTGTGGTCACTGTCCCCAAAGTGCTCACCTACCTCTAGTTCTAATACCTGGCCTGGTTCGTTACACAGAACCAAATCCAGTATGGCCTCACCTCTTGTTGGCTTATCTACATATTGTGTCAGGAAACTCTCCTGCACACATTGCACAAACACTGACCCATCTAACGAACTTGAGCTATAGCTTTCCCGATCAATATCAGGAAAGTTAAAGTCTCCCATAACAATCACCCTATTACTGTCACTCTTCTCCTGAATCATCTTCGCAATCCTTTCTTCAACGATTCTAGGACTATTAGGAGGCCTGTAAAAGACTCCTAACAGGGTGACCTCACCTCTCCTATTCCTAACCTCAACCCAAACTACCTCAGATGGCAAATCTTCGTCCATCTTCCTTTCCACCACTGTAATACTATCTTTGACAAGCAAAGTCACACCCCCCCCCCTCGTTTGCCCCCACCTCTGACCCTACTAAAACATTTAAACCCTGGAACCTGCAACAGCCAATCCTGTCCCTGATCTAGCCACGTCTCCGTAATAGCCACAACATCGAAGTCCCAGGTACCAACCCACGCTGCGAGTTCACCTACCTTATTTCGTATACTTCTGGCATTAAAGTATACACACTTCAAGCCACTCTTCTGTTTACAGGCACCCTCCTTTAAGATTGATGCCATATTCCTAACCGCCCTACACTCCAGGTCCTGCACCCTAAAGCTACAGTCTGGGTTCCCATGCCCCTGCAGAGTTAGTTTAAACCCCCCCCCAAGAGCACTAGCAAACCTCCCCCCAAGGATACTGGTGCCCCTCAGGTTCAGGTGCAGACCATCCTGTTTATGTAACGCACAGTTGGTCGTGTAGTGAACAAAGAATAACAAAGAATACAGAAAATGTGCAGCCCAGCAATAGCCCCTTTGAACGGCCAAGCCTGAGCCAGTCCAAATAAACTATCTAAACATGTCGTCCAATTTCTAAGCATCCATATCCCTCTGCTCCTCACTTACTTGTGCATCTGTCCAGGCGCACCTGAAATGAATCTACCATGTCTGCCTCTACTACCTCTGCTGGCAATGCATTCCAGCACCTACCACCCTCTGTGTAAAATAATTTCTATGTCTATCTCCCTTAAACGTTTCAACTCTCTCATTGAATGCTTGACCCCTCATTATTGAATCCTTCATCTTGGGAAAAAGCTTATCTCTATCCATCCTGTCTGTGCTTATCTCTCTCACCCTTCATGATATTGTAGACCTCAATCAGGTCCCCTCCATCTCGTTTTTTCTAATGAAAGCAGAAGTAACCTACTCAACCTCTCTTCAGAGCTTGCATCTTCCATACCTGGCGACATCTGCGTAAACCTACTCCGCATTCTCTCCTAAACGTCCAAATAATTTTGGTAATTTGGCGACCAGAACGGTACAGAGTATTCTAAACGCGGCCGAACCAAACTCTTGTACAATTTTAGCAGGACTTGCCTCCTCTTATACTCAATGCCTTATCCGGTGGAGGCAAGCATGCCATATGCCTTCTTGACCACTCTATCCACCTGTGCAGTCACCTTCAGGGTACAAAGGAACTGAACTCCCAGATCTTTCTTATCATCAAGTTTACCCAAGGCTCTTCCGTTTATCGTATACCTGGCTCTGGAATTTGACTTCCCAAAATCATCACCTCACATTTGCTTGGATGGAACTCCATTTGCCACTTCTCCGCTCAACTCTTCTGTTTATCTATATTCCCCTTCATTCTTTGACAGTCCCCTCTGTTTTCTGGCTACTCCACCAATCTTTGTGTCATCTGCAAATGTAGTGGTGAGATACTGGGCTAGCAACCCTTGGAGATTGGAACATGGCAGTTGTTCATCCCATGCAGCAAGGAACCATGTTTGGATGCTTGTTCCCAGTGAAGTACCACTGTTTCCTGATGTAGATCAATCATTCAAACTGTTTTTTGGGAGTAATGATTTAGACGTTTACTGATGATACATAGTCGTGTAGTTGACTATGATGGGTAATGTCAGGGGCCGCAGGGATGTATCCATCAGGTGGAAAGGAAAAATAGTGAATGGAATTGAATCCAGACCAATGAGTGGTAGTGAATTTGGGGAGTTGTAACAATAACAGTGAGGATTCTGAGTGGTGTACAGGAACAACGAGATCTTGGAGTGGACATTCACAGATCCCTGAAGAATGTTAGACAGGGAGATAAGTTGTTAGGGATATTTTTTGGATATTTTCTGCTGTTGACCACAAACTGTGGATGATATTCGATCTTTCGCAACCGCCAGTTTAGGAAACAACTAAAGGAACGAGCACAAGTCTGGTCCATGCAATAATCTACATTTTTAAACATTGAAAGATGAAAGATAGAGGGCTGAAGTATCAATCTTTGCCCATCAAACTACTGCACCACTCAATGAATTTACCACTGATTCCTCTCCAGGTCATGCTGGTATGTACCTTAGAGGGTAATTTGCAAATGGTGAAGGTTCAGTGCATCTTCAACCTTGTCCTTATAGTCAGTACAACATTTGAGCTTTGAAGGTTCTGTCAATAAAGCCTCGATGACTTACTCCAGTGAATCTTCTATGTGGTGCACTCTGCTACAATTGTGCCTTAGCAGTTAATGGAGAAAATATTCAGGTGTTGAACAATATACAGTTAAGTGACTGCATTGTCGTGGAGGGTGCCCAGTTCCTTCAGTGGTATTGAAGCTACACGCCCCTCGGCAAATGGAGAGAGTTATGTTCAACATCTAATTTGTGTGTTGCAGACGATGTAGGCTTCACAGAGACAAGAGTTGAGTTAATAATCAAACAAAGTCGACCCACGGACAGGTTTTTGTCTTCAACTTCTTTATATGGGCGGTCAGGTTCCATTTCTCCAAAATACTAGCTTCCAGGACGATTACACGGAGGAATTCAGTTACATTGAAGCCATTGAATGTCAATCGAATATGATTAGATTCTCATTTGTCAGAGTTATTTTCGCTGTATTTGGTCCTGTGGGTCAATCCGATTCTAATCACTTTCTGATTTCAAGTTCCAATTCCCGTCGGCGCCTGAAATATCAACCCGTTTCCTCGCCGAAATTTCTCCACCTGTCTTAATAATATGTAAGGGACAGCACAGACTTACTAACATGTTGCTAACTCTGTATACAGTAGAACTTCGTGAAATGATTGGTGAAGCTGGGATTATTCTCCTTCAAACAAAGGAGGAGGAGGGGAACTTTATAATCATATAATAACAATTATAAATGGGACCTTGACAGGGTAGATACGGGCAGGTGGCTTGCTCTGTGCTCTGAGGAGAGCACCAGAGGTCATAATCTCAGAATTAGATATTGCCCATTCAATTCAGAACTGAGGAGTAATTCCTTTGTTCAGGGGTCAAAGAATCTGTGGCATTTTCCAATAACCGCTGTTGAGACTGTGTTGTTTGGGTATTTTCAAACTGTGCCAGATAGTTAATCAGAAAGATGATGAAACTTTGTCGAGCTAAGTGAGCAGAAAGGGATTCAAGACTATCAGAGCAACTATGTTAAAAATCACACAACACCAGGTTATAGTCCAACAGGTTTAATTGGAAGCACACGAGCTTTCCGACGCTCCTTCATCAGGTGATAGTCAGGTGACTATCACCTGATGAAGGAGCATCGCTCCGAAAGCTAGTGCTTCCAATTAAACCTGTTGCACTATAACCTGGTGTTGTGTGATTTTTAACTTTGAACACCCCAGTCCAACACTGGCATCTCCAAATCAGATCATCCATGAGTTCGTTGAATGGTGGGGCAGACTCCTTGGGCTGAATAGCATACTTCCATTTGGTTTAACTTTTCGTCTAACGCCTTATTTTATTCATACGTTCAGAAGTGTGAGGGGATGGGTTGAAGTGACAGAAAAGGTTTATTCAACAGATCAGACAGATCAGGAACAAAGCTCATAAACTCAGGAAGAAAAAATGTGCTGCGAACTGGGGGCAACAAATGATACTGGGCACAGCACAGGTGGCTGTGTACAGAAGTTGTGATTGCTGAAGGAAGTTGCTCGATCTTATATAGTTGGCAAAGTCAGTGATCACGCTGGATGATGGATCATTGTATGATTCACACACAGCAGAAATTGGTGAAAGAATGAAAGGTTCGTTTCATTGGAGAAATTTTCTGTGGTTCCAATTCCGAGTGACTGTTTGAAATACTGATCAGATTTTTGTGTGAAGTATTAGGTTAAAATACTCATGAACAACCCCACTGGATAAACTTGTGCTCCCGATCTCTTGTTATTTTTTTCTCTTTGTTTCGATGTAAATTCATAGAAAGACACGATGGAATGTCGGGCGGAAAGAAAAATGCTTTCCTTCTCATTACACCAATTTCATCTACAATTGAATAAAATGACTGCTCTCACTCTTCATTTCGACATTCATGTGGTGTCGATTATTTGTGAATCTCCCTTGCAGTGAAGGGCAAGAACAAGATTCTCGATTCAGTGTATACCAGACGTGTGAGGTGCAAAGGAAAACCGCGGTGCGTAAAGTTAGCAACCAGAGTGTGACTCGAACCCGTGAATGTGGAGCACAGCGGTATAATAACCCAGCACCGTAATCTCATAGTCTCCTCTGCACATTTTGTAATGGGGTGACATGTGACCTCATCAGGTTACATGTGGTGAAAGTCATGGATGAGAAACTTCCAGAGCGGAATCGAATCCACACCATTGTGTTTCTGCTTTCACTAGAATTATAATAACAGCAAATTCCAATAAATAGCCATGCTGATCAGAATGAATAGCTCTCATTAATACATTGAGTCAGAACTGTGTCAGAATGAAACAGGACAAGAATTTTCCGTCATATTTACACCTACATTTGACTCATAATTTCTTCAGTCACTTTCTCTCTCAGGTGAAGAAGCAGCCATGGTGAGTGAAATAAAGGTGATGTTGTCGCTCAATGGCCATTCTCATATGGCTGAACCTGAATTGGATTAAATCGCAAGAAATGCTGATTTGTTCATTTCATTTTAATTTTGCTGAATCCTCACAATGTTCGTTGTAATAATCAGAAGTTAATTAGATATTTCTCATTGGAACGATTAATGTTGTATTCAAATTTGCTCTGACTTTATTTCAGCTTAAGGAAAATACTGCTTAGAAAAACAAAGGGTTAAAGTGCAAAAGAAAACCCACCAGTTTTGTTGCTCGTTGCTTTGGCAGATTTCACTGAGTTTTAAATGGACCAAACATCATGGTGTTCTCACATCCTTAACGCATGTGATGAAAGCAGTTTTTCGATCTCCAAGCAACTGGTCACTTCCTATGCATTATGTTCCGTTCACAATAAATAAAAATCCACTCAGTTCCATTTACAATGCTTTAGGTGGAATATTATGCCAAATCTTTCAAAATGCAGAGTTTTGGAACCGAATCTTATTCAGTTGCGCACATTAAAGAAATTTCTTTACATTTAAAGACAACCAACTTAGACATTGTTTCCCTGCAACTTCTGACCGACTACACCCCAACCCTACACCTTTACCTAGCCACACGCTGTCTCTCTCCTTGTGAAATTTATTCCTTGTATGTCACCAAATGTGCCTTTCCAAATATTTTGAAAAACAGATTCTCGGAGTGACAGCGATTCATTTCTCATCATTTCTTTGTCCTTCAAAGGTTTTTATCAAAGGCTTTGAATGCCTGACATCTCGATGTTTACTGACTTGAAAGAGGGAATTTTCCATCTATTTACTCTGTCCAAACATTTCATAAGCTGAATAAATCCAATTAAGTCTTCCTTGGTTCAGGGATAATGGTTCTCAATTTTTCAAGAAGACAAGTGAATAAAATCTCATCCTCAGTACAGCTCCATCAGCATCTTCTCTAATGGCTAACCCTCGTAAATAGCGTCATTATCAATTCATAAAATCACGGAATATGACAGTGCAGAAAGAGCATTTCAGTCAATCGAGCCAGTGTCGACTCTCTGAAGAGCATCTCACCCAGATCCAGCTCCCCTCCCTATTTCCTTATATTTCACCTGAAGAAGGGGAATCCCTCCCCCTAATGATTTCAAATAAACCTGTTGGAGGAGAACCTGACGTCCTGTGACTTCTGACCTTATCCCCACCTTCCCCATGGCTAATTCACCTAACTTACTTAATTCATTCCTGAACACGAGAGGGCAATTTAACTTTGCCAATCAACCTAACCGTCACACTGAATAGCAGTGCGAATTACTGAGACAATGTTCCATCATACTGAGCAAATGCTGTATCATTTTTAATGGCTTTATACCCTGGTTACAGCCTCATCAAAACAAATGAACCCAAATTCAATGTATTGAAACGCTAATCTGTCCTTTACAATTTCATTCGTGCTGCGGGAAATGTTTCTGCACTCATATTTGAATGCGTTTATGTTGTTTCTTCCTCGGCTTCCTGCTTCTAGTAAACACTTCAATCCGGAACAAGTCTGTCAAACGTTCTTCATTCCAACGCAGTCACAAGGTGAAGTTTGCAGAAGTCACGTGTTTGGCTGTTCACTGACACTATGCCTCCCTGAGAGCTGCAGTCCTTCCCCACCGTTATTCAGGCAGCACTGTCCTTCCTGTAACATGCCCCATCGAGAATGGAAGGACAAGTATCAGTACCCGCACTTGGGAATGGAGCGACAGTTTTAAAACGTTTACACTGTCCCCAGCAGAAAATTGAGCCCTGTGACAGGCGGGGCAGCTAACCATTATACTACTGAGGACAAGAGTGTCAAAAGAGGCCCTTCAAATGTGGCCACACTTGTCAAAAACAACTGCCTAATTAACTGAATCCCATTTCACAATGCTTATCCCACTGCCTTAAATGTCTTGGCTTCAAAAGTTCATATCTGAATATTTATTCAGGTTATAAGGGTTTCTGCCGCTCTGAAATATGCAGACAGTGTATTCCAAATTCCAACCACCCACTGGCTGATAAAGCTTTTCCGCACATCTTCTCAAAGCTTTCTGTCTTTCTACTTATGTCTCTGGCCCCTGCTGATCGATCCCTCCATCAATGGGAAACTCGTTCAGTCAACTCTGTCCATACTATAACTCAATCATGTCTTGTCTACATCTCCTTTACACTGCGACAAACACTCCCCTCTGTCCTGTCTTTCTTCACAACTGAAACTCTTCAGCCCAAACAGTATCCCGGTAAATATCTCCTGCAATTTTCTCAGTGTGATCACATCCCTGCTATAATGTGACTTGCAAAACTGCACACAACACTCCTGCTTGAGCTTAATGAGCATTTGTTTTAAAATTTCTGTATTAGTATGAGGGCGATTCTGGCTAAGCAGAATTTATTACCCATTCCGAATTGCCTCGAGGGCAGTTGAGACTCAACCATCTTGCTATGAGTCTGAAGTCACATGCAGCCCAGACCAAGTAACGACAGCAGATTCCATCCTGAAATGACATCCGTGAACCAGATGGTTTTTTTTTTCAACAATTGTCAATGGATATATAGTAGTCATTCGATTCTTCATTGCAGATTTTTTAAAATCCAAATTTGACAATCATGGCATGGTGGGATTCAAGCCCGAGTACCCAGACTATTAACTCGGTCTCTGGATTATCAATCCTATGAAATTATCACAAGACCAACGCAAAAGCCGTAAAAACTGATTTTTAACAATAAAATGTCTTTTCACCAAAACTGGCCTGGGTATTTTCCATGAGCCTGACGCTACAATTGTATCTGGCCTATGTCAGTAAAAGCTGCTACATGGAGATTGACTTCACAACCCCGGTATCCAAATGGATCGACTTGTTTGAAGCTCCCGATGGTGGGATTGGGGCACGTTCACCCAACAACAGTAACCACAGTAGCAGCACAGAGAGAACAGTATGAATGTGAAAGAGAGTGATAGATTGTGCATTGCCTCAGAGAAATGGGGGGAGGGACGGTCAGGAGGTTTAATGATCGTGGGAAGGACCGGAATCTCTGACAACGGGTGTCATTGAATCCTGATACATGAAACGCAGAGATGCGAGAGAGCGGAACTTGAAGGTAAAACAATTAATTTATTAACGTGTATCACAAAAAGGACAACGGAGAGAACACTTAGTGCCGTGATTTGGTTTCAAATCGAGGTTGCTGTGGTCACAATGCAAAATACCGACAACCACGATCACAGTAACCACAGAACAGGATGCTTGCAAGCAGAAATAAGTACACTAGCAGAGGAAATGTTCGGAAGAACAGCAAATGTACAATATCAGTACTCAGCGAACAGTGACAGACATGTGGGAACTGAGAATGAGTTGAATCTTTCAGTTGGATATCCTCAGAGGCTGTGGAGATCCCTTGAATGAGAATGTTGAAAACTGAGATTGATCGATTTCGACAAAACATCCAAGACTCGAGGGGCCGTACAGGGTATTGTTGAAATGTATGGTTCAATAGCATTTTAGCTTAACATCGGCACAGCCGCTCATATCCAACCAGAAATGGGGATGGGAAAGAGTGCGCAGAGTTACTCTCTGGCTCCAGTGATGCAATAGGTGAGCGTGCTGTCCTTCTACGATGGTATAGAGGCGCAAGAAATTCCTTGGTTGAGTGTGGTCCTGCTCAAGGGAACGGTTGTTCCCGTTTATAGTCTCATAGCGATTTCCAGTGCATCTTGCTAAGAGAGCTGAGTGGCAGAAGTGGAGCGTGTTCAGCCCTGAACTTTGCAGTGGTGGGTTTAAAAGATGATTTTGCTATTTGGATCTGTGTTTCCAACACTGGTGGGGCAGCTACATTTGCTTGCATTAGCTCAGTATCAGTTTCTTCCACACAGTCAAGATTTCAACCTGGAGAAGGTGGTGTTGGGGTAATATTTTAAACTCGTCATCCTTGGGGGTTGGAACACGGAAAGGGTGATGTTTAAGTTCGACGAATAAAACCTGAAATGCAAGCCTGACCTCAGGAACAGAGATCATGACTTTAATTTGCTGCAATCTCATTCATCCATGTCCCTTATGCAGGGGATTCTACCATCTTCACCCAGTCCTGCCTACGAGAGACTCCAGGACCAGAAAAAAAACATTAGCTGACCCTTAATCCCAGAATCCCCACTGTGAGGGAAGCAGACTTGTCGGCCCTTCCAGTCCACACATCCATCCGAAGCACATCACACCATACCCCACGGTATTCCCTATCCCATAAGCCTGCATTTTCCATTGTTGATCCCTGTAACTGGCACATCTTAAGTCAGAGGGAGAAATAAAAACACAAACACACAGAGAATGTGCAGACTGCCCACAGACAGACACCCGAAGCTGGTATCGCACCCGGGTTTGTGGTGCAGCCAGACAGCAACGAACGAGGAAAATGTTGTCCTGACCAGTGATACTCACACCCTGTGGGTTAATGAGAAACAATGAAAACACCTTAACAACATGGAAAAGGGGATTTGTATCTGTGTGGACACAATTTGAAAGGATCGTTCACCCTGGGTAGAAAAAAAAAGACGATGATACCACAGAGAAAGCAGGGCAACGTGGGAACTTCTGGAAGGGATTCAATTAACCACAGAAATGGAAACTCATTTAATCAGTAACACTGGGGAGAGACCGTTCACCAGTCCCGTGTGTGGGAAGGGATCACTGAGCAAAACAAACTCCGAGACGCCAGCAGGACTACATATCCTATCAGTTGTTCGATTATGCTATCAATGCTGCTGTTAATCCCAACCAGCTATTTGCTCCATAGCGTCAATCATAGAGTCATACAGCATGAAAACAGGCCCGTCAGTCCAAACAATCCATGCTGTACATACTGCCAAACTAAACTTGTCACATCTGCCTCCTCCTGTACCCGTTAAGTGGTTATAATTCCCTTTTAGTTTTATTACTGTGTTGTTAATCCAAAAAAACAGGTTATATTTTGGGCACAAAGAATTCAAGTCCTGGCATGACAGATGGTGGAGTTTGAATTCAATACGCACCTGGAATTGAAGAGTCTCGTGATGACCTGAATCAGTTGTGTGGAAAATCCCATCTGATCCACTCATGCCAGTTCGGGAAGCAAACTGTCATATTCATCTGCTCTGTCTCACAGGAGACTCCAGATGGATAATACCGTGGTTGACTCTTAAGTGTCCTCTGGGAAATAACTGACGTACTAGGCATGAATACATTTATTTTAAAAGTCCCACTTTCCCATTCATGTTTGGAATCAATTGCCCATTAAATGTTGCAAACGTACGCTCATCCATTACTTCTTCAGCAAGTTAATTACACACGTAAAACACCTTCCCTATAAAAATGCCGCACGCCTTTTTTTTAAAAAAAATCTCTTTTCATCTTAAACATATGCCCTCTCGTCTTGAAATCCCCCTCCTGGGAAAAGGCAGCTATCATTAACTCTAAACTTGTCTCTCAATAATTCATAAACTTCTGTCAGGTCGCCGTTCAAACCCCTAACCGAGAGTGAAAACAGTCTCAACTAGGAGAAAGTGAGAACTGCAGATGAGAGATCAGAGTCCAGAGTGTTGTGCTGGGAAAGCACAGCAGATCAGGCAGCATTTGAGGAGCAGGAGAATCGACGTTTCGGGGAAGAGCCTGATGAACGACACTTGCGCGAAAAAAAATTATTCTCCTGCTCCTCGGATGCTGCCTTACCTGATGTGGTTTTCCAGCACCCCAATCTCGAATCTGAAAATAGTCTCAGCCTATCCAGCCTTTCATTATAACTCAAACCTTCCACAGGCAACATGCGTGTATACCTTTTGTGAACCTACTCCAGCTGAATAATATCATTCCCACAACTGGGCGACAAGAACTGGACATAATATTCCAGAAGACGCCTCATCAATGTCCTGAAAAACTTCAACATAACGTCCCAACTACTATACACAAAGGACTGAGCAATGAAGGGACGTATGTTAAATGCCTTTGAACCATCTTGTCTGTTGGTAATGCAAATTACAAGGAATTATGTACCTGCACTCCGAGCTTCCCTGTTCTCCAACATCCGCAAAGCCATACTCTTTTTGTTGTACCAAAATGCAATACCTTCCATTTATCCAGATTGAACTCCATGTTACATTTTTCAGTCCAACGACTCATTGGATTAAGATCCTTTTGAAACTTAGATCATCTTCCTCACTGTCTACAATTCTGGTGTCACCTGCAAACCTATGAAGCATGTCTGCAGTGAGTTCCACTGTTTTCTCATATAGATCAATGTTTCATATTTACTTGTAGTGGCCGTGATTTAGCAGTGTGCAGATCATAGAACAGTTAGTCATGCAATTAACCATGAGGAAGAAAGCTGCAGACTACAGGGAGATATAAAACAATTGGAAATAAAAATGGTGAAAGCAATTCATTCCACGGAAGTGGGTGATAATGAAGCAAAATTAAACTTCAAACCAGCTGCTCACGCTCCAATTGTGGCACTCAGCTGTCTCAGCAAGATGCACTGTAGATTGCTGTTATTATAAACGGGAACAGATTTTCCCTTCTGCCCCGCCTTTGACCAGGAGCACTCCCAATCTTGGAATTGCTTGCGCCTCTAAACCATCATAGAAATACCGTGCATTCTCCGGTTGCCTCTCTTGAGCCATCGAGTATCTCTGCGACCTCATTCCCATCTTGATTTCAAGTTGGTTATTCGCGACTGCGCCACTCAGTTCCTCTGATTCTGGGGCTGGGAACTGGAACTATGTGGCAGCAGGGGTTACTGCCTTGTGTCTGGAAACTCGTGAAGTAACCGATGTTAAACTGCATTGCTATTGAAGCATACATTTCAACAAAAGCTTGGTAAAAACAATGACTGCAGATGCTGGAAATTAGATTCTGGATTAGTGGTGCTGGAAGAGCACAGCAGTTCAGGCAGCATCCGAGGAGCAGTAAAATCGACGTTTCGGGCAAAAGCTCGTCATCAAGAATTCAGGCAGAGAGCCTGAAGGGTGGAGAGATCAGTGAGAGGAGGGAGGGGGTGGGGAGAAAGTAGCATAGAGTACAATAGTTAAGTGGGGGAGGGGATGAAGGTGATAGGTCGGGGGGAAGGGTGGAATGGATAGGTGGGATAGATGATAGGCAGGTAGGACAAGTCATGGGGACAGTGCTGAGCTGGAAGTTTGGAAATGGGGTGAGGTGGGGGAAGAGGAAATGAGGAAACTGTTGAAGTCCACATTGATGTCCCCGGAGTCTTTGATGTTTTGGAGAAATCTATTTATCTCAGCCTTCAACACATTAATGATGGAATCACCACAGCCACTGGGTGAACCGATATTAAACGGTCAGCCCATTCTGAGTTCCCACATATCTGCCACTGTTCGCTAAGCACTGATATTGTGGATTTGGTGCTCTGCCTAACATTTCTTATGATATTGTACTTATTGCGTGAGCTTTGTGTGTTCGTCTGTGGGTTGCCGTGATCGTATAGTGGTCAGTACTCTGCGTTGTGGCCGCAGCAGCCTCCGAGTAACGGCTCTGTGTGTCCCAGTCTTTTGTGAAATACAAAGGAATCAGTTGTTTTAAAGTTTTGATTTTCTCCAAGGTGATTGTTTTTTTTCCTTCAAGCTCTGCTCGCTCACATCTCTGTGTTTCATATGTCAGAATTCAAAACCACCCGTTCTCAGAGATTTCTTCCCTCCTACGATCACTAACCGAATTTTCCATCCCATCCCCCCATTTCATTAATTTGGAGATGCTGGTGTTGGACTATGGAGTACAAAGTTAAAAATGACCCAAAACCAGGTTATGGTCTTACAGGTTTAATGGAAGCACTAGCTTTCGGAGCGCAGCTCTTTCATCATGTGTTTGAGGAGTCATTTCCTATTTCACTAAGGCATTGCAGAATCTAATACAGACTCTCACGTTGATAACGATCAGTCTGTGTGGCTGGGGTCACTGTTGCTGGGTGAATGTGCCCCAACCCCACCATCGGGGCCTGCAGACCATTTGATCCCTTTGGTTGCCACTGTTGTGAGTTCAATACTCATGTAGCAGCTTTTACTGATGTGGACCAGATATTATTGGGGGGGGGGGGTCAAGCTCAGAAAATTGGCACAGAACAGTATCGGGGAAAAGCGACTTAATTGGATAAGATCAGTTTCTGCAATGGCCAAGCGCTATTACCACTGAACACTGAACTATTAATTCAGACACCTGGGACCTGGGTTTGACTCCGACCATGCTCGGTGGTAGAATTGGGATTCAATAAATATCTGGAATTACGAATCTTATAACTCCTATATATCCATGTTCAATTGTTGAGAAAAAAACAAATCCATCTGACGCCATTTAAGGAATGAAACTGTCATTCTTACCTGCTCGGGCCTCCATGTCACTCCACACTCACAACAATATGGTTGAGTCTCAACTGCCCGCTGTGCAATTTGGTACAGCAATCAATACTGCCGAGCCAGCGACGCCCTCATACTGTAACAGAACAGGAAAAAATAGTTCATTCGGCCCGAGCTAGATTACTGTGTGCAGTTCTGCAATTCAGAGTACTGCATGGATGTGATCGCACTGGGAACGTTGCAGGAGAGATTCACTGAGATATTGTCTGGGCTGAAAAGTTTCAGTTGTGAGGAGAGATTGGACAGACTGGGGTTGTTTGTCGCCGAGCGGAGGAGATTGGAGAATACATGACTGAGATGTACTAAATGCTGAGGGATATGGATAGGATAGACTGAAAGAAGCCTTTGTTATTGATGGAAGGATGGAACACTGGGGCCAAGAGATTTCGGGAAAAGGTTAGAGTAGATTTGCGGAAAGGGTCAGAGAGGCGGAAATCATTCTCACCTTAAAAAAAAATTGAGATGTTAATTTGCGATGCCAAAACATGTAAGATTATGGGCTAAACGATGGAACTTGATTCAGGTCGTTAAGCAGTTGTGTTTGACAAGTGCGGCCACAACAGGCTGAACGGTCTCCTTCGATGTTGTTGTCCTCCCCAGTATCGTGGTTAGTGTCCCGCCTGTCACAGGGTTCAATTCTCCGCTGGGGGCATCGTAAATGTTTTAAACCTGTCGCTCTGTTCCCCAGTGAAGGTTATTAATGGCTGGCCTTCCATTCTCGATGGGACATGTCACAGGAAGGACTGTGCTGTCTGAATCAGCTGGGGAAGGACTGCAGCTCCTGGGCAGACAGAGTGTCAGTGAAAGTGCAAACACGTAACTTCAGCACATTGTGTTTGTTTTGCAATGAAAACTATTATATAGAGTTTATGTTTATTTAAAGCAGGAATCTGAGGAAGAAAACAGAATAAACTCATTCAGATCTGAGCGTAGAGACATTTCCAGCAGAACTACTGAGGTTGTACAGCGGAGAACCGCTTTTGGATGCATTGAATTCGGGTTGGTGGGCGCAGCTTGCTTTCACTAGGCGGAGTTGCCAGTGTGTAAATGATACAGATAGTGTTCAATGTGATGGTACATTTGTTCAGTGGTTCGCACTGCTCTTAACTCTATAGGTCAGGTGAATTTGCCATGTTAAATTGCGCTGATGTGTCCAGGGAGTGAATTCAGTAAGTTAAGTGAATTAGCCATGGGTAACGCTGTGATAAGGTCAGCAGTCACACGATGCCAGGTTTTATTCCAGCAGGTTTATTTGAAATCACAAGCCAGAAACCTGCGGGGATAGAGACGAGAGCTAGGTCTGGTTGAGATGCTGTTCAGAGTCTCCCTCCAGACTCGATTGTCTGAACTGTACTTTCTGCATTGGAGGGAATCGGAGATTCTATCAGAGAGGACACTGCCAGCGTTTACTGGGCTGCTAAGACATTGGAGACGATGCTGACGGCATTTAGTGGGGATGGAGTTTTATTTATTTGTGTTTTGGAAAATTTGAAACTAAACCAAGAAAAACAGAATGGAAGTTTTCCAGAGTATTTGAGGTTTGGAGAGAGTAAATATGTGGCAAATTCACTCTTTCAAGTTCATAAATTTCTGAAAGTCAAGATTTCAAAACCATAGATGTAGGACAATGACATAATGGGAGCAGAATTTTTGTCATTCAGTTAATCCGTTTCCAAAATATTTGGAAAGGCACATTTAGAGACACAGAAGCAGCGAGTTTCACCAGGAGAGAGACAGCCTGTGGCCAGGTAAAAGTGTAAAGGAGGGTGTAGGGGGTAGAAGGTGCGAGGAAACAATATCTAATTTGGACGACTTCAGATGCAAAGAAATATCGGAAACGTCTGCAGCTGAGTAAGATTCAGCAAAAAGAAAACTCATAGTTTTGAAAGATTTCTATTAATATTCCACATGAAGCATTATAAATGGAACTGAGCAGATTTTGTCTATTGTCAAGACACAGCTATTCCTTAATGAATATCAAGTGAACCGTCTCTTGGAGATCGAGTTCCTGCTTTAATCCCATGCCTTAAAGATGGGAGGACGATCGCCATGATGCTGGATTCATTTGATACCCTTTGAAATCTGCCAAAGTAACTGAGCATCAAAACTGCCATCTTGTTTTGTAGTACAACCTTCTGTTTTTCTCATGAGTATTTTCGTTAAGCTGAAATAAATTCGGAGCAAAATTGAATGCAACATTTAACGTGGAGAATCTTGCTCTTGCCCTTCATTGCACCGGAGATTTGTTATAAATCGATACCTCATCAAAGTCGAAGTAAAGCAATTTGATTCTGTTGTAAATTACATTGGGATAATGAAAAGGAGTGCAAACGCTTCTTTTCTCCTTTCATTCCATCTTGACTTTCTATGAATTTACATCGAATAAAAGGGGAACAAATAAGGAGAGATCGGGTGCAATAGTTTATCCAGTGGGATTGTGAATTTTAATGTAACACTCCACACAAAGTTCTGATCAGTATTTTTAACAGTCAATTGAATTGGAACCGCAGAAAACCTTTCCAATGAAACGAATCTTTCATTCTTTCACAATCTTTTGCTGTGTGAATCATACCGCGATCCATCATCCAGCGTGATCACCAAGTTGGCAACAATATTAGATCCACCAATTTTCTTTAGCAATCACAACATCTGCACATACCCATCCTCGGTGTGCCCAGTGCCATTTGTTGTATCCAGGCCACAGCACATTTCCTGTTCATGAACTTATGAGCTTTGTTCCTGATCTGTCTGATCAGTTTGAGAAACCATTTCTATTACTTCATTCCATCCCCTCAGAATTCTAAAGGTATCAATAAAATAAGACGTTAGACCAAATGATGTAGGAATGGAAGTCGGCCATTCAGCCCATTGAGTCTGCTCCACCATTGAACGAACTCATGGCTGATCTGATAATCCTCAACTCCATTCTCCAGCATTGTCTCGACAAAGCTACATCGGCTTTCTGGTTAAATATCTGTCTGGCACAGTTTAAAAATACCAACAACGCAGCCTCAACAACAATTTCGTCAAGGAGTTCCACCGATCCAGTGGCCCCTGAGCAAAGAAATTACTCCTCATTTCTGAATTAAATAGGCAATATCTAATTCTGAGTTCATGTCCTCTGATGCTCTCCTCATACCAGAGGGTGAACCACCTGCCCATAACTACCCTATCAAGATCCCATGAATATTGAACGTTTATAAATGTTATTATGTGATTATAGAGCTCCCCTCCCTCTCCTTTGTTTCAAGGAGAATAATCTCAGCCTAACCAATCATTCCACGAAGCTCCATTTTCTCCAGTGTTGACAACATGTTCATTAATCTCTGCTGTCCCCTGTAGAATTCTTACATATTATTAAGGCAGGTGGAGACATTTATGCGAAGAAACGGTTGAAATTTCAAGCACAGACGGGAATTGGATCTTGAAATCAAACAGCGACTGGAATCAGATTGGTCCACACAAGGACGAAATAGAGTAATGATCGCGCTGACAAATGCTAATCTAATCTTATCTCATTAACATTCAATAACTTTACTGTAAACAAATTACCCCGTGTAAGTGTCCACAGAGCTGTTATTTCGGGGGAAAAACTTATAGAAACTGGCTACATAAACACGTTGACAACAATAACATGTTCTTGAGACATTTTTTGGTTATAAACTCAACTCATTGTTCTGTGAATCCTACATCGTTTGCAAGCCACAAATGAGACATGGAATATAACTCTCTCCATTTGCCTAGATGGGTATAACTTCAATAACACCTAAGGAACTGGACACCGTCCACGACAATGCAGTCACTTGAGTGTATCCTCTCCAACACCTGCAATATTCATTTCTTTCACCGCTAAGGCGCAATTACAGCAGAGTGCACCAACTATAAGATGCACTGGAGTAAGTCATTCGGGCATTTTTGACAACCTTCAAAGCTCAACAGCGATACTGACTATAAGGACAAGGTTGGAAGATGCAACGAAACGCCACCATTTTCAAGTTACCCTCCAAGGCCCATAGCAACCTGACTTGGAAAGGAATCAGTGAGAAACTCATTGGTGAAACGGCCTTGTGGGCAAAGTTGCATACTTCAGCCTTCCATCTTTTATCTTACAATTTTAAGAAAAATATTGATTTATGCGGTGACCAGACTTGTGCTCAGTCCTTTAGCTGTTCCCTAAACTGGTGGTTACTAAAGTTCTACTATCATCCACAGCCTGTGGTCAACAATAGAAAATATCCGAAAACCCTCTCAATCAACTGACTCCCCTTCAGATTAGAGTGGTGTTGGAGAAGCACAGCAGGTCTGGCAGCATCTGAGGAGCAGGAAAAATGGACGTTTCAGGCAAAAGCTATTCATCAGGAATGAGACTGGGATCACATGGGATGGATAGATAAATGGGAAGGGGGTGGGGCTGGGGAGAAGGTAGCAGAGAGTGCTGTAGGTGAATGCAGGTGGGGGGTGAACATGATATGGCAGAGAAGAAGGTGGACTGGATAGGTGGGAATGAAGATGCACAGGTGGAACAAGTCAGGCGGACAGTGTTGAGCTGGAAGGTGGGAACTGGGGTAAGGTAGGGGGAGGGGAAATGAGGCAACGAGTGAAGTCCAAATTGATGCCATGGGGTTGAAGGGTCCCGAGGCAGATGATGAGGCTTTCTTCCTCCAGGCATCGGGTCATGATGCAGTGGAAATACAGGAGGCCCAGGACCTTCATGTCCTCGGGAGAGTGGGAGGAGGAGTTGAAATGTTTGGCCATGGGGCACTGGGGTTAATTCTTGCCGGTATCCTGGAGATATTCTCTGAAGTGTTGTGTGAGAATACATCTCCTCTCTCCAACTTAGAGGAGACCGCATCGGGCAGAATGTACACAAGAAATGGCATGTGTGAAAGTGCAGGAGAAACTTTGATGGATGTGGAAGCCTCCATTAGAGCCTTGGACAGAGGTGAGGAGGTAGATGTGGGTGCAGGTTTTGCAATTCCTGCAGTGACAGGGAAATTTATATTTCCCTCCCCACCCCTATCCACTTTTGACAAAGACTCTTTCCTCCACGACTACCTAGTCAAGTCCAGGCCCTCCAATGACCCACCCTCCCCTCATGGTACCTTCCCCTGCCACCACAGGAATTGCAAAACATGCACCCACATCTTCCCTCTCACATCCTTCCAAGGCTCCAATGAGCCTTCCATATCCATCAAATGTCCGTGTGCACTTCCACACATGTCATTTATTGCATCTGTTACTCGCGATGCGGTCTCCTCTACATTGGGGCCAACAGACACATTCTCGGAGAGCGCTTCAGAGAACATTTCCAGGGAACCCGCAACATTCAACTCCAACGCCCCATGACCAAAAACATCAATTACCACGTCCCCCGACTCTCCCAAGGACATGCAGTTCCTGGGTCTCCTCCACACCATTCCCTCACCACCAGACGCCAGATCTTCCACCTCGGGACCCTCAACCCCAGGGCATCAACGTGATCTTCACCAGTTTCCTTATCTCCCCACGGCCACCTTATCCGAGTTCCAAATTTCTATCTTGGCACCATCCTACTGACCTGTCCCACTTGTCTATCTTCCTTTCCACCTATCCGCTCCACCCTCTTCTCCGATCTATCACCTTTAACCCCATCTCTATCCACCTCTTGCACTCTCAGCTAAATTTTTCCCAGACCCAGTCCTCCCGTTTATCTCTCCACCCTCGAGGCTCCCAGCTTTATTCCTGATGAAGGGCGTTTGCCCGAAAGGTTATTTTTTTCTGCAACTCGGATGCTGCCTGACCTGCTGTGCTTCTTCAGCACCACTCTAATCTTGATTCTGATTTCCTGCACCTGCAGTACGCACTTCCGTTATTCTGATTCCCCTGTCCATTGATCTTGAATAGGCTGTTGCTAAAGTTTCAGCATCATTTCCCTGCTCTTATATTCCCAACTGCGGTCAAGAACAGAAAGTATCTCCAACCCCTCGAGACCACTTGATCCCTTGTCCAATCACCTTCAAACATTCGTGAATGTCTACTCCAATTTCTCTTTTATTACTTTAAACCTCTCAGTATTCACACTTTTCTCATTGTGCGTCCTCAAATTCATTATCACTCACTTCACTGGATTGAATTCCTTTCAGCGCATTTTCTTGCCAATTGTTTCCAATCCCCCTGCAGTCTATGGCTTTCTTCCTCGTGGTTAACGACATGACTAATTGTTACCTGATTTTCAAACTGCTAAATGATGGCCACAACAAATAATTAAAAATCGTTGACCTATATGAGAAAACAATAGAACTCATCGAAGCCATGGTTCATAAGCTTGCAGAGGACAGCAGAATAGGAGACTGTGAAGAAGGTGATCTAAGATTCCAGAAGGATCTTAATCCATTGCGTCTTTGGGCTGAAAAATGTCACATGAAGTTCAATCTGGATAAATGGAAGATATTGCATTTTGCTACATCAAATAAGAGTAGGGCTTATACAATTAATGATCGGGCGTCGCATCGTGTTATGGAACACGGAGGCCAGGAATGCAAGTACATAATTAATTTTAGTTTACTTCATATATAGACAGAATGGTTAAAAAAAATGTCATCCTGCCTTCGTTGCTCAGTCCTTTGAGCGTAGGAGTTGGTACGTTATGTTGAAGTTGAATCGGACATTGGGTGATGCCTCTCCTGGAAAACTGTGTCCAGTTCTTGTCGCCCAGTAATAGCAAGGAAATTATTCAGCTGGAGTAGGTTTAGAACAGGTATACCAGCGTATGGCTACAGGGGAAGGTTTGTGTTATAACGAAAGGCTGGATAGGCTGAGAATATTTTCACTCGAGCACTGGAGTTTGAAAGGTGACCTGATAGAAATGCATAAATTATTGAGTCCGGCTCGAGTTATCTGTAACTGTCTTTTCTCCAAGGAGGGGGACTTCAATACGAGAGGGCAAATGTTTAAAGTGAAAAGAGGGATTGAAAATAAGAGATGAGAGGCTTTTTTTAAACAGAGGATGGTTTATGTGTGCAATTCACTTCCTGAGGCAGTGATGAATGAAAGTACATTTACAATATTTACAGGATATTTGGATCGATAAATGAATTGGAAAGTATCAGTGGGATTAATAAAAGCTATTCATTCATGCCTAGTACATAATTTATTGTCCAGAGGGAAGTTCAGAATCAACCACGATAGTATGGATCTGGAGTCACACACCAGCCAGACACCAGATAGGTATGGCAGTTTCCTTCCCTTTCAGGCATTAGTGAATCAGATCTACTGATTCAACATCATCATTAGACTCTAGGTATTTATTTAAATAAAATTCCAGCATTGCCATGCCAGGGTTTGAACCAGTGTCCACAGAATTATATCTGGACATTCATATTAACAATGCAGTAATAATATCACAAGGGCATTACTAACCCTCAGCAATTACAGGAGCAGTCAGATGCGACTCGTTTAGTTTGGCATTATGTTCAGTATGAGCTGGTAGGAGTGAAAGGCCTGTTTTCATGCTGCGTGAGCCTATGACTTTGACACTATGAAACTGGCAGTTGGTTGGGATTAACAGCAGCGTTGACAGTTTAGTTGATCTCCTTTTGGGATATGTAATCTTGCTGGTTACTCTGGAGGTTCTTCTGCTCATTGAGCCCTTCCCATACACGGGACTGTTGAACTGTCTGTCTCCAGTTTGACTGAGTCGATGAGTTTCCACTTCAGCAGGTAATTGAATCCCGCATTGCGTTGGTTTCTCTGTGATATCGGTGTCCTTGTATCTACCCAGGATGAACGATTGGTTGAAATCATGTCCACGCAGACGTAAGTCCCGTTGTCCATGTTGTGAATGTGTTTTTTATTCTGCTTGATATATCCACAGGGTGGGGATGTCGCTGGTCAGGACAGCATTTGTTGTTCATCCTGATTCGCTGTTGCCTCGCTGCTCGAGAGACATGGATTCGATCCCAGTCTCGTGTGACCGTGTGCAGTTTGCACATTCACTCTTTGCTTGTGTGAGTTTCCTCCCACAGACTGAAGGTGTGAAGGTTACTGGGGTCAGCCATGGGAAATGAAGAGGAACGGAACAGTTATGGAGTGTGGGTCTGCTAGGATGTTCTTCAGAGAGATGGTGTCGACTGGAAGGGCCGAATGGCCTGCTTTCCCACACGGTCGTCATTCTCGTATTAAGGGCCAGCTATTTCGTTCAGGTCCTGGAGACACAAGTAGGCAGGATTGGGTAAAGATGGTAGCATCCCCTGTATAAGTGACATGCATGAATGGGATTGAAGGATAACAAAGACATTTTCTCTGTTCCTGAGGTCAGGCTTCCATTCCAGGTTTTATTCGTCGAACTTTAACATTACCAGTTCCGTGTGTGAGTCCCCAAGGATGACTAATTTATTATATAACCACAACACCACCTTCTCCAGGTTGCAGTATTTATTGGGAACAAGAAGCTGATTCTGAGTTGATGCGAACAAAAGCAGGTGCCAATGTCAAAACCACTGATCCAAACAGGAAAATGAAATTTCGTACATTGCCACCCCAAAGTTAAAGTCTCCACATGCTTTGGATGCGCCAATCGGCTGTCTCAGCAACATGTACTGTTTATGGTCATAATATTATAAATGGGGGCAAGTATTTCCTTCCACCCCGCTTTTGACCAGGACCAACCTCGGAAATACATGCGTCTCTCTCCTGTCATTCCATCCCAGTTTCCAATTGGATCTTCTTGGCTGCTTCACACAGTTTCTCGGATTCCGGATCTGGAACTGGGATTATGTGTGATTGCATGCAGCAGTTGGTCCTGCCTTGTGTGGGCAAAGTGATGAAGTAGCCGATGTTCAAATATAATGCTATTGAAGCATACGTTTCAACAATATTCTGCACTCTCCCAAAAGTTTGGAGAGTTTCATTAATCCCATTCTCCTGTACTCTCATTCATGGAACCTCCACAGTGTCTGGGGATGCGAAAGTTAAAGATTCGATTCATTTTGCGTTCCCACATGCCTGTCGCTAAGTCCTGATATTGTACATTCTTCCTGACATTTCCTCTGCTGCCATATTGGTTGCAGTTTGCAAGCGTGGTCTGTGGACTGCTGCAACCTTCCACTGCACCATACGTTTAGTAGTTCGCATTCTGCGTTGTGATTGCAGCGACCTCGGCTCTAATCCACACCATAGCGGTCAGTTCTCTCAAAGCTTTACTTTTGGTGAAACACGGTAAGAAATTAATCGTTTTTTACAAGATAATATTCTGCGAGGTGATGATTTCTTTTCCATCGAATTTTGTTGTTCTGCTTTTCAAATACCAGGATTTAAACCCAAAAGTTCTCGAAGATGTCTCTCCCTCGCACTCTCCCTAGCTCCCTTTTAAGTCTCTCATCCCATTTGACTGAGGCATTGCACAATCTAACATACATTTTCACGTTGATACCGTCCAGTCTGTGCCGTTGCACTCACTGTTGCCCCAATCTCTTCATTGGCACCTTCAAATCATTCAATCCGTTTGGATATCGTGGCTGTGAGGTCAATTGTCTTTTAGCAGCTTTTACTGACATGGACCAGAGATTATTGGAGCGTGAGGCTCAATAAAAGGGCATAGGGAATAATTGGGGGAAAGAGACTGTATTGGAAAAGATCCCCCAGGAGGGCTTTCTGCGATAGCCGAGTGGTATTATCGCTGGTTTGTTAACACAGCAAAGCCAGGTAATGTTCTGTGGACACGGGTTGGATTCCCACCACACCATGACGATGATAGTATGTGAATGCAATAAATGCCTAGAATTAAGAATACGTTGTCTGAAAAACCCATCTGTTTCACTGACGTCCTTGAGGGAATGAAACTACTGTCCTTATCTGGTGTGGCGTCCACATGACTCCAAACCGGAAGGCAATAAATGCTGCAGAGCCACCCCCGATGCTATTACAGAATGGAAATATGTTCATTCGGCTCAGTGCTAGAATTGTCCAGGGATGAGATCGCACTGGGAAAGTTGTAGGAGAGATTCACTCGGATAGTGTCGAGGCTGAAGAGTTTCAGTCATGAAGGGAGACAGGACCAACTTGGGTTGTTTGTCACCGACCAGAGGAGTTTGTGAGGGGTATAGATAAGGTAGACTGAAAGAAGCGTTTCCCATCGATGGAAAGAACGATCACAGGGGGGCAGAAATTTAAAGAGAGAGACAGAAAGATTAAAGTAGATGTGGAGAAAAGCGGTTTAGGCCGGCGGGTGTTGGAATTTGGAACAGACAGTCTGTAAGTGTCAGAGAGGCAGCAACCCTTATAACCTGAAGGAATATGCAGATGAGAATATGTTCTGCCAAGACATCTTCGAGAAGGTAAGGCTATGGGCTAAACCATTCGGGTCATTAAGCAGTTGCTTTTGACAAATGCAACCACAAAGGGCTGAAGTGTCTCCTTTGAAACTGTTGTCCTTGCTGGAATAGTGGTTCGTGTCGCCGTATATTATGCGGGAGTTAGGAGCTCAATTCTTGGCTGGGGCACTGGAAATGTTTTAAAACTGTCGCTCGGTTTCCAAGTGCGGGTTATTAATGCCTGTCCTTCCATTCTCCATGGGCAATGTCACAGGAAGGACAGTGCTGTCTGAATCAGTGTGGGGAAGGTCTGCAGCTCCCGGCGAGACAGAGTGTCAATAAAAGTACAAGCACGTGACTTCCGCAACCTGCACCTTGTGTCCGTACTGGAATCTGAACCATTTAATAGATCGAAGAAGGAAGCTGAGGAAGAAACAGGGTAAACCAATTCAGATGTGAGCGCAGAAGCATTTTCCGCAGCATCTTGAGGAAATCTGACAAATGGCCCCGAGAAAGAGTTTGTCTTTTTGAAAAGTTAGTTCACAGAGATGCTTTTTGTTCCACCCAAGCCCTTAAGAAATTGAATAACAATTTAACTAAGACTTGAAATTTTTGAACACACCAGCCGATGAGTCACGTGCTGGAAACTGTGTTTCCAAGCCAGATGTTTGATAACTGATGATGATGCAATAGGCTGAAGGACCATTCGCCATGCTTTTAAAAACTCAATAACTGTCATTTTTCAACTGAACAAAATAGGCAAAAACAAACTCATCAAGAAAAGTTCCAAGCATTGCATATGTCGTCCTTGGTGCGAACGTGCTGAAATTCAGCTGTCTCACTGCTATTTCCCAATGTTGATTTCCAGTCAGGGAAAAAAAATTGTTGTTCCTCATGGAAATCTTAAATTGAACATGATTTCCTGACATCACAAAACAGCAAAAGTAGCAGTTCTGTCAGAGTCAGTGAGAATTGCATATCGGAGATGAAATCAAATGCGAAGAAACGCTGAAATCAGTTGGACTGGGGTATGCAAATTTGAAAATCACACAACACCAGATTATAGTCCAACAGGTTTAATTGGAAGTACTAGCTTTCGGACCACTGCTCATTCATCAGGTGATTGTGGAGTCCACAGTTGTAAGACACAGAATTTATAGCATATGTTTACAGTGTGATTTAACTGAAATTGTACATTGAAAAATGGCTTGATTGTTTGCTAAGTCTCCAATCTGTTACAATGACAATGTTAGCTTCACTTCTTTCATATGTAAAGTGCAAAACCTTTTTATTTTAATGTTTAATTCTCAGGTGAAGTTTAACAACTGGTGTCTGCGCAACCCCCCCCCCCCCCCCCGCCACCTCCACCCCCGTGCTGCTGTCTGCTCTATAATGTTTAGACTGATTCTAGATAATAAAAATGAGTTCCCAGAGACATACATGGATCCATGCAGTTTTTGAGCAAAGTACAATGTAAATCTGCAAGTACAAATTCACCCCGCAGACGTGTGTGTGCGTGTGTGTGTGCGTGTGTGTGTAGGAGGGTCTCTGTTTGTAGATAGGGCAATGGGATCACGTGTACAGTGAAATGAACCCAATTATCATGGGTACCGAATTTAGCTATCAGTCTCTGTGGGGGCACTTTTAGCTGTTGCCTGTTCCGAAGACCGCCTTGGAGGACTGTCACCCGAAGATCCGAGGTCGAATGTCCTGGATCACTGAAGTGCTCTCCAACTGGGAAGGCGCACACCTGTCTGTTGATTAATGCGTAGTGCCCATTCCCTTGTTGTAGCCTCCGTTCAGCTTCACCAATGTACCATGCCTTAAGGCATTCTTGCCTGCAGCGTGTTGTTTTTTTTTAGATTAGCGTCAGTCTAAACATTATGGCATGGACGCAGCACACAGGGACTAACACCTTCAACATATTATCTGTGCTGACACTAATTGGTAAAGTCCACCTGAGAATGTAACTGTTAAAAGAAAGTTTTTCGATTTACATAAGAAAGAAATGAACCAAACATAGTCATTCTAACAGATGGAAGACTTAACAAGCAATCAAGGTATTTTTCCAATGTATAATTTCAGTGACATTACACTGTAACCTTTCGCTATAAATTCTGTACCTTACCACTGTGTACTCCACAGCCACCTGATGAAGGAGCAGCTCTCCAAACGATATTGCTTCCATTAAACCTGTTGGACGATGACCTGGTGTTGTGCGATTTTTAACTTTGTATTAGAATGCGGATCTCACAATTGATATAGAGATGAAGAAGCATTTATTCTCTCAGACAGTTCTGCATCAGTGGACTTTCTTTTAGCAGAAAGATGTTGAGGAAGTGTTATTAGGTGTAATGAGGCTGAGATCGGTAGATCTTCAAAGAGCAAAGACATCAAGCGTTATGGGGAAAGGCAAGAAAGTGCAGTTCAAGGTTATCAGATCAGATATGAAACCATTTAATAGAGGAGTAGACTTGATGGTCTGAATGATGTCTGTCTGTTCCTAAAATTGTTGGCCTTAATATGAAGCTGCAAAACCGACCTGAGTAAAATGTGCCAAATTTAAAAAAGTGTGGGCCCCCAGAGCACTGAACCGAGATGAAATGTACAACAAAACCACACACAAAGGGCAGACAATATTGGGTAATTGCTCCGTAGTGATCAGTATACCAAGGTAAACAGGAAAACCGATATTCAGTATCTACGTTGAACCTGGCTCCACGGGGCATGTAGTTAACTCTCACAAACCACTATTCCCCTTCCGTTTTCCTGACGCCCCCTCCGTTCTTGTTTGAAACTGATTGAACGTCAGGCAATTGCCGATGACATTTCTGATGGGGAACTGTAGCATATAGAACATAGACCATTACAGCGCAGTACAGGCCCTTCGGCCCTCGATGTTGCGCCGCCCTGTCATACTAATCTGAAGTCCATCCCATCTACACTATTCCATGTACGTCCATATGCCTCTCCCATGACGACTTAAATGCACTTAATCTTGGCGAATCTACCACGGTTGCAGGCAAAGCATTCCATGCCCTAACTACTCTCTGAGTAAAGAAACTACCTCTGACATCTGTCTTATACCTATCTCCCCTCACTTTAAAGTTGTGGTCCTCGTGCTTGCCGTCCCCATACTTGGAAAAAGACTCTCCCTGTCCACCCTATCTAAACCTCTGATTATCTTGTATGTCTCCATTAAGTCACCTCTCTCCAACGAGGACAGCCTCAAGGTCCTCAGTCTTTCCTCGTAATGCATTCCTTCCGTACCAGGCAACATGCTAGAAAATCCCCTCTGCACCCTTTCCAAAGCGTCAACATTCTTCTTATAATGCGGTGACCAGAACTGTTCACAATACTTCAAATGTGGCCGTACCAGATCTTTGTACAGCTGCAGTATAACCTTCTGATTCCAGAACTCAATCCCTCTATTAATAAAGGCCAAAACACTGTTTTCCTTCTTAACAACCCTGTCAATCTGGGTGGCAACTTTCAGGGATCTGTGTACATTTACACCGAGATCTCTCTGCTCATCTGCACTCCCAAGAATCTTACCATTAGCCCAGTACTTTGCATTCTGATTACTCCGTCCAAAGTGTATCACCTCACACTTGTCCACATTAAACTCCATTTGCCACCTCTCAGCCCAGCTCTGCATCCTATCTATGTCTATTTGCAACCTACTACATCTTTCGTCACGATCCACAACTCCACCGACCATAGTGTTGTCCGCATATTTACTAAACCACCCTTCTAAGCCCTCACCCAGATCATTTATAAAAATGACGAATAGCAGTGGACCCAACATCGACCCTTGCGGAAAGCCGCTAGTGACTGGACACCAAGATGAACAGATTGCATCAACTACAACACTCTGTTTTCTTTCAGCGAGACAATTACTGATTCAAACTGCTATGTCTCCCACAATCCCATTCCTCCGCATTTTGTATAATAGCCTACTGGGGGAAACTTATCGAACACCTTGCTGTATTCCATATACAGCAAATCAACCTATTTACTCTCATCCACCTGTTTGGTCACTTTGTCAAAAAACTCATAAGATTCGTTAGGCACGGCCTACCCTTTACAAAACCGTGCTGACTGTCCCTGATCAGATTATTATTTTCCAGATGATTATAAATCCTATCTCTTACAACCTTTTCCAAAGCGTTACCAACAACTGAAGTGAGACTTACTGGTCTGTATATACCAGGGTTGTCTCTACTACCCTTCTTGAACAAGGGAACCACATTTGCAATCATCCAGTACTCAGGCACTATTCCTGTAGACAATGATGATATCTAGATCAATGGCACAGGCTCGGCAATCCCCTTCCTTGCTTCCCACAAGATCCTAGGATAGATCCCATCTGGCCCAGAGGACCTGTCTATTTTCACACTCTGCAGTATTTCTAATACCTCTTCCTTGTGAACCTCAATATCTTCTAATCTGGATGCAAGTATCTCTGTATCTTCCTAGCCAATAGTTTCATTTTATATCGTGAACACTGTCGAAAAATATTTATTTAGTGTTACCCATGTCTTCTCTGACTCCACAAACAACTTCCTACCATTTTTCTTGATTGGCCCTCATTTAACTCTCGTCATTCTTTTATTCCTGACATTCCTGTGGAAAGCCTTAGGGTTAACCCAGATCCAATCCGCCAACAACTTCTAATGTCTCCTCCTGGCTCTCATGTCTCCTCCTGGCTCTTCTGAGCTCTCCTATTAGGTCATGCAGTGAAACGATTCTGTCTGCTGCACAACATCATTCTGCTTCGAAATATCAGGCAGTATTTCATATTGATTCCTGTAAAGGTTAACCTTTAACAAGCCATGACAGTGAAATCAGTGAATCCTCATCACTATCCTACCAGGGAAGATTTCTGTTAACATCACCCTGGACATCATGAGATTCGCCATTCTATTCTCCCATCCTTCTGTGCGTGATCCCCTCGGTCCTATTCCGGTCTTGTTGGTTGGTTTACAATACTGAGCCTATCCAATCATCTTTGCGTTTCAGTTTCTAAAGGATGAGACCTTCTCTCTGTGCTGGCAATGTGCTTGCTCAGTGGCGATGACACTGTCCTTGTAAACTAGAAAAGTGCTTCAAATAGGCCATTCCTGTTTTTCATTCCAAGAACTTGAGGCAAACCGTTCAGCAGGACAGGAAATAGCGGGAGTGAGCAGTGATCAAGTCTGGCAGCAAGAACGAGGTGAGGCAGTATAAACTACAGAGTAATGGCGAAACAATGGGCAAGGAACACTGGGACGGGAGGGGCTGAATGCTTCCTTTCTTTGCTGTCACCAGACATTGGTGTTGAACTCTGAAATGGGACAACATCAGACAAGTCGGTGAAATCTCACATTCTCCTTGTTTTCTCCCGAGGCCTGCGTCACACTTGGGGAAATGTGTCTGCGTGCTTCAGTCTATGGGTAAAAATGGGGTTCATTAGCCATTTCAAACTTTAATCCCATTTATTGTGTTTTACGAGATTAAAACGTTCCAGAGAAATTAGCATTCAGGTGAAACGTCAGAGTTCACAAGGTTACAGACCAAGTGCTGGGAAATGAGATGAAGGGGCCCATTTCTGTGCTGTAAACACTCGATAATTCAATCGCTTTTGAGGGGAAACATATCTGCAGTGATATAATTCCAAAAACTGTGTTATGAAGAAACGGTGCAACTTCTTCTGCCCTCACCCCTGGTAGTCTAGTGGTTAGTATTCAGCGCTTTAACTGAGTGGCCTGGGTTTCATTACCGTTCAGGAAATCAGGACCTCTTGTTCCTGATGCAGCGAGAGCAGCTCTACCAGGAATCTGCTTCATGCCTTAGATCAGTCAATACTCCAGCTCATCAAAGAAGGGAAAAGTGCCTTCCCTCTCTGTGCACAGTCGGACAGTTAATCCTTCATTCTCCTCTGATTCCACTTCCCAAAGAGTTTCAAAATATTGTCAAAACTGAGTCTCAGCTATTTCTTTTCTGCCTTTTGATACATAGGAGCTGCAGCGATTGACTGCGGTGGTTTCTGAAAATGAAACGTACCAATGTGCAATGTATTGGGCTATTCCAGGATTGCCTTCTCTGACAACGGTGGGACATGACTGATGTTGTCTCTGATATGGAAGTGCCAGTGTTTGAGTTGAATAGACAAAGTTAAAAATTAAACAATATCAGGGCAGAGTCCAGCAGGTTTATTTGGAAGCACTAGCTTTCGGAGAGCCGCTCCTTCATCAAGTGGGTGTTTTTCTGCAGAAACTTGGTGTGTGTGTCAATATGCGCGATCTTTTGGAAGATCATCTGGACTTTAACCGACCGTTCGTGGTGTCGACGGTACCCATGACTTGGAGGTGTTGGTGTTGGACTGGGGTGGATACATTTAATAATCAAACAGAGAAATTTTAGATTCCAACAGTTGACAAACACCTGATGACGAAGCAGTGCATGGAACACTGGTGCTTCCAAATACGTCTGTTCAATACAATCTGGTGCTGTGTGATTTTTACTCTGATAGCATTTGGCAATGTTTAACTGATCGAAGACAGTGAAAGAATTTTCGCTCGTGAAGATGAAAATTTCAAATATTATCCACCTCAGCATTACAAAAATGATTAGGTTGGATGTGTGATGAATCTCCACAGTGCGCTTGCGCAAAGTAAAAGTCGAACTGACAACCGCCTGATCCGTAGCCAGCTATACGAATGGTTGTACCACTGGCCAGATGCACAGCTGAGATTTTACACGCTACAGAGCTGTGGTGTTAACAAGGACACGAGCAATAACAGTAACAGTCACAAGGTGAACAAAGAGCAAAGATAATCACCATCATTGATTCACTTCAAATTGTCCTCAAAAAAACGAGCATTCACAATCTGATCAGCCAATCAATGAGGTCACTGCTGATCAAGGAAATTGCAACTGACTTTGCTGCGTTTTCACCATAATTTGAGGTAAACTCCAGCCTAATCATAACATCGCATATTCCCATTAATTTTCAGATTCAGATTACGTTAATGACCTGTCCGTATTTGCAGGAAATGAATGAAAATGTCCTTCCGGTAATGTAATCCAGTGCAGAGTCGGCCAGAAAAGAAAAGACAAAGACATGAAACATCACTCCCATTTCTCTCAGTACCAATGCGTTTTCCTGAGTTGAATATTTTCAGGACTTGTCTTTACTATCTAAAGAGTTAATTATTTTCTCGGGAAAGATTCTTCATAAATCAATTAACATCTGAGGTGTTGAAACATATTTTACTTCAGATTAAAATAGTTGAATATCTTTTCCCCCAGCCTAATGTCCCAATCCTCCCTCCTCTTCCATGTAAATAAAATTTTTGCCAGGTGATGTTGGAGCTCCCAACCTGACGTTCCAATGCTCCTTGCTGCTCCATGTCAATAGAAGCGGCTCTACTTGAATTTGGAGCTCCCACTCTGATGTCCCAATGCTCCCAGCTGCTACATGTCCTTAAACGCTGGTCCTTGTGAGGTTTGGAGCTCCCAGTCTGATGTCCCAATGTTCCCTCCTCCATGTCAATAGAAGAAGTTCAGTTGAGGTTGGATCTATCACTCTAATGTCCCAATGCTCCCTGACGCTACATGTCATTAAAAGCTGATCCAGGTGAGAGTGGAGCTCCCAGATGGATCTCGCAAAGCTCCCTGCTCCATGCTAACTGAAGCTGCTCCAAATGAGGATGGATCTTGCATTCGGATGTGCCAATGCTCCCTGCTGCTCCATGTCAACAGAAGCTGCTCCAGGTGTGGTTCGAACTCCCAGACTGATGTCACAATGCTCCCTGGTCCACGTCAAAAGACGCTGCTCCAGATGAAGTGGGAGCTCCCATCCCTGGTAGCTCACATACTTCTATACCATCATAGAAATACTGCCCACTGAACATTTCTACCACTGGAGCCATTGGTGGAATATCTGCATCATGAGAACCTAATATTATTTTTAGTCACCACCGAATCATTATTTCCAAAAGTCATTCTTTCTTAAACCTTATTTAGCATGTGCATACTGCAGTCAAGCCGAAGTAAGATAATGGTGCTAATTGATGTAAGCTTAATAAAAATTACATCCTATTTTTCATGTTGAGTAACTGCGACTTAGCAAGGACAATGTTTATATTGAAATCACACTTTTATTCCAGGTGAGAGAATGTGGTTTGCATTATTTAAAATGAACTTGTTCACTGTGTAAAATGATCAAATAGATCTCAATGTCAAAACAAAATTGGTAACGTTGTCATCCATCTTGAAATGTGGTGTCTTCTTCTTTCAACCAGATGGGTATTATAACGAAAAGTCTATTAATGATATGCGTATAAAGACACTTTAAATCGCAAGGTTTATGAAGGTTTGTAGCTCAGGTTGAGGTTTAAGGTTTAGGTTTGTTCACTGAGCTGTAGGTTTGATATCCAGACGTTTCATTATCTGGCTCCGTAACATCATCAGTGGCGACCTCCAAGTAAAGCGAAGCTGTTGTCTCTTGCTTTCTATTTATATCTTTCTCCTGGATGGGGTTCCTGGGGTTTGTGGTGATGTCATTTCCTGTTCTTTTTCTGCGGGTTGATGGCATTTAGATCTATGTGTTTGTTTATGGCGTTGTGGTTGGAGTGCCAGGCCTCTGGGAATTCTCTGGCATGTCTTTGCTTAGATTGTCCCAGGATCAATGTGTTGCCCACGTTGAAACGGACTACCAAAAATCCATAAACGAGGAGCCCCCCCTCAGACCCATAGTCTCTTTACCCGGAACACCAACTTACAGACGGGCCAAAGAACTACACGCAAGACTGAAATGCCGCATAGAAGAGTCACAGCACTCCATCCACTCCACCCAGGAATTCCTAAAAATCATCAAAACAACCATAATAGAGGAAGAAGAAGCAATGATCTCATTCGACATAACAGCACTGTTCACCTCCATCAACATCAACCTGGCAAAGGAAACACTTACCACACTTTTAGAAGAGACCATCACAGACGCACCAACAACCATCAATCACATTACCAACGAAAACATAATGAAGCTCGTGGACCTGTACCTCACCACCGACTTCATTTTCAACAATATATCTACAAACAAACCAATGGCACACCCATGAGATCTCCGGTATCAGGATTCATAGCAGAGGCGGTAATGCAAAGACTAGAACAAACAGCCCTACCAACAATCAAACCAAAAATCTGGGTCCGCTATGTAGATGACACCTTTGTCATCACAAAACAAAATAGTAACGACATTTAACATCATCAACAACACCCTCACAGGCAAGAAGTTCACCAAGGAGGAAGAAACCAGAAACAACCTCGCATTCTTGGACGTCACAGTAGAAAGAAAGGACAACGGAGAACTACAAACCTGCGTATACAGAAAACCGACAAACACTGATCAAATACTTAACTCCACCAGCAACCACCCCAACACATACAAACGAAGCTGCGTCAGAACACTATTCCAATGAGCCACCACACACTGCAGCACAGACGAACTTCGAAAAACAGAGGAGAACCACTTATTCAACGTATTCGAGAAGAATAGATACTCAAAAAATACAGTCCGCAGATTCCTCAACAACAAACCACGACAAGCAGACCAAACACAGTCAGAAACTCTAACCACCTTACCATACATCAAAGAAGTTTCAGAAATGACAGCCAGACTACTAAGACCCCTCGGAATCCTGGTAGTACACAAACTCACCAACACTCTCAAACAAAAACTAACAAACTTAAAAGACACTCTTCAACCCGTGGACAAAACCAACGTCATCTACAAAGTTCCATGCAAGGACTGCCACGAACACTACGTAAGACAAAAAGGAAGAAAGTTAGCCACCAGGATACACGAACACCAGCTAGCCACAAAAAGACAAGACCTTCTCTTCTTCGTAGTCCTACATACGGATTAAAAATATCACTATTTCGACTGGGACAACACATCTATCCTGGAACAGGCTAAGCAAAGACACGCCAGAGAATCACTAGAGGCCTGGCACTCCAACAACAATGCCATAAACAAACACTTAGATCTAGATGCCATCTATCAACCCCTCAGAAAACGAACAGGAAATAACATCACCACAAACCCCAGGAACCCAATCGAGGACAAAGATATAAATAGAAAGCAGGAGACAACAGCTTCGCTTCACTTGGAGGTCGCCACTGATGATGATGTTACCTAGCCAAGTAAAGAAACGTCTGGATATCAAAGCTACAGCTCAGCGAGCAAAACTACACCCTACATTTTAAATCATTTTTCATGTTTATGTTGCATGAATCTGCGGTTATTGATCCACAGTTTAGTTTCACTCCCTATTGGTAACATGCTGATTTCTCCAGTTGTTCATAGTTCAATGTGATGCATCCAGTGTGTGCATAACGAGAGGGAGCTTGCTTCCCACATCTTGTGTTTATCTGTGCCTTATGATCAGCATTCATCAATGGCGAGAGCAAGAGGCGAGGGCGAGACCAATGTGTAAGTCTCTCCGTGCCCATGCACGGCACCCACAGCGGCAATTCTCCACTGTGCATTTACAGCCAGTTCTCAGTGCCCCTACACCCACGCCCTGCCCCTTTTGAAGTATCTCCATTATTTTGTGTTGTCTCGCTGTGGTCTTCTCACCAGGATGAATTACTTCTACTCAACCTCCTCCAGATTTCATCTGACAAAACATTCATTAAGAATCCCTTTGCATAAACATTCACTTCGCAGCTCTCGTTATTTGATTTTCCTGGATGTCTTTCATACAAAAAAACGTTCACAGCAACTTGACATGAAAAACACAATCACGCTCTTTTTCATTATCCCAGTGCAACCTAGATTTCAATGCAGTTTAGTCAACAGGCTCAAACTATGCTTTGAGATTTTGTAACAGCATTGATACGTATAAACTGACCATTGGAGTCCCGATTTCAATTCAACAGCTGTGGTCTTTGGAGAACAGTCAATGACAGCGGGATTTGAACCCACGCGTACAGAGCACAATGGACGAGTAGTCCATTGCCTTAACCTCTCGGCCATCTCGTTACTGACACCAGGACGCTGATGAACTTATGAATAATTGAATTGCGTAAATTATGCAGAGCAGCAGATATTTCTCCCTGGTGTTGGTGAAATGATAAATAACACAGTACAGTTCCAAGACTATGGTCTGATCTCTGGGTTTTGAGGCAAGTGCACTCCCATTGTCACACTCTGCACACAGTGATCTGAACAAAATATGAGGAAATGAATATGTAACAAGGTCTGTTGAATTCTGTGAAGATCTGAAGTCAACGGAATGAAGAACCCGAGACAGCAGGAGGTTTTCTTTCAATAAAGCGTTGGATAGAGCTCTTAAGGATAGTGGAATCAAGGGTTATGGGACTAAGGCAGGAACAGGATACAGATTGAGGATGTTCAGCCATGATCATAATGAATGGTGGTGCTGGCTCGAATGGCAGAATGGCCTACTCCTGCACCTGCTGTGTATTGTCTATTAAATTGCCTGTGAGGAATTGTTTTCCAGACTGGAGGAGAGTGCATAGTGCTCAATGTCATTATTCGGAACACCTAACTTCCGCTCAGATGTTTTTGACATGCACTTTTGTACAGAACAGACAATTTCAAAATCCAAAATAAGGCTAAACTGACAATTGAACTCAACAATGCAAAAACCTTGAGCTGTATCATTTTCCTGGGCCGTGCGACACCAAGTCACTGTATGATCACAGCAACACAGTGAGCAAGTGTCAGAAGGAAAATGAGTGCAGTGCCAGAGCGCATGCTGGGAGCAGCAGGTGACACACGGGGAAGTGCATTCCCCACAACAGGAACACTTCCCAAACAGCGGACTGTGGTGGAAGAATTCAGGGGGGGGGTTTTACACTTTGGAATTTGATGCCAGAGACACAATGGAGATCTGTCATTGAGTCTGTTCAAGATGAGGATTTTAAAATTTCTACAGATGCAAAACAAAATAAAAAGCTCATGGTTTATGGAAGGCAAAATATGAAATTGTACATTTCATCAATCTACCCATCTTTACAATGAGTACCTCACCACTTTCATCACGCAGGGACAGAACCAATGGTGAAGATGATCATATAATCCCCGTTACTAGCGGGGATCAGAGAAAGTCAGATTCCCAAACGTTAAAGTAAAACCAGGAATGTGGAGGTAAGTATTAATGTATTGCTCCTGTGCTGAAGGTGACCAGTGCACGGTATCTCTGTTCCAGTATAGTGGGCTGTGCTGTGCCGAAGTTTTAAGTTTGAGTCTCACATGGAGCAGCTTCAATTTGTCGTCGTGTTGAGGGATACAGACAGAAGGTGATATTGAGCAAAGCCAAGTTTATGGGAAAATACCCGTGTTTGTGGCTTGAGAAACGACCTTTTCTGGATAATGACTACTTGATCTACAAACATAATGCAAGTATCTAAACGTGAAGAGACGTAGGTGGAGAAAGAGCCAAAGGTGATTTTTCAGCAGATGGATAACGTTTCCCATGTGCACTGCTTTAAATTCTGGGAAAATAGATGTTGAACTGGTTTCATGTTATAGAGTTTGTTGCAAACTCACATAGGTTATTGCAATAATAAAAAAAAAGAAATCACATAGGACCGTTTGAATATTGTATCGAACTGAATTTTGGTCTGAGCATACTTTATCTTAAGTGGCGTGCTGCAGAGAAGTACAGAGGGTTAACAATACAAAAGGACAGAGTCTTCTTGGCGGATTTCTTGGGTGGAGTTAAGAATGTACGAAATATACATAACATCATGTGAATGTGGTCAAATCTTTAAAGTAGGTGTTGCGTCTCCAAGTGACGATTCAATTCCTACTCATTAGGATATCACTTCTGTCTGCAGTTATTTTAGGACATCAGCTCCATTTACAGAGTTTCACCTTGAATAATACGCCACACCTTACCAATCCATGAACTTGTTATACTCAGTCTTATTCAGTTGTACATGTTCATGAAATGTCTTTGTGTCTGAAGTCAACAAATTCGAAATTGTTACGCAACCACACTGACTTTCACTCAATGGTAAATTCTCTCCTTGTACGTTTGTTCGTGTATCTTTTAAAACACTCTGAAGTCAGCTTCTACGTTTTATTTCTGTAAAGTCGTTCACGATTGAAATAACTCTATTGAGTGGAAGAAACTCTCATCCAAACTTTTCTTAATCATTCACTAATAGTTTTGAAGCTCTGACGAAAGTTCTTGATTCACTCGAAAGAGGGACTTTCCCCGATTTACTCATTCAAACCTCGCGTTATGTGAAAATCTCATTTGTTTTAATCAAATTTGCGTGTTTTTGCTCCAGCATTTCCGAATCTCGTGAATAAACTCCTTCATTCTTTCTATCATCCCGATGAAACCGGTTGTATCTTTTCTGATAATTTTATGTCTCAGTAAATAACGTCACTTGGCTTTCTAATATCTTGCTATCCAGGAAACAGCGTCTGGATCCAAGCAAAATCCAAGGAAATGACATCGTCCTTGGAAGCAATACCTTGTCCTTGATTTATTCCGAGTCGGAACTGTCTCAGAATGAACCAGTAAACATGAAATTCCTGCCACATTCACACGCACATTTCGTCTTGACGCATAATTTCTTCAGGCAGTTTCTCTCTCACGTGAAGAAGTATACATGGAGAGAGAAGTGAAGGTGATGTTTTAGCTCGATGGTCTTTCTCATATCGCTGAACCTGAACTGGGTAAAATTCCCGGAAATGCAGTTTTGTTCGTTTCATTTTATTAATTTTGCTGCAACTTCACTCTGTTCATTCCAATGATCGGAAGTGAATTGGATTTATGTGATTGGAACGTTAAATGTTGCATTCAATTTTGCTCCGAATTTATTTCAGCTTAAAGAAAATACTCATGAGAAAAACAGAAGTTTGAACTACAAAACAAGATGCCAGTTTTGATGCTAAGTTACGTTGGCAGATTTCAGTGCATATCAAATGAATCCAACATCATGGCGATCGTCCTCCTATCTTTAAAGCATGGGATTAAAGCAGGAAATCGATCTCTAAGAGACGGGTCACTTCCTATTCATTATGGAATAGCTTTCCTTGACAATATACCAAATCTGCTCAGTTCCATTTATAATGCTTCATGTGGAATATTAATAGAAATCTTTCAAAACTCTGAGGGTTTTTGGTGAATCTTACTCAGCAGCATTCGTTTCCGATATTTCTTTGCATCTGAAGTCGTCCAAATTAGACATTGTTTCCTCGCACCTTCTATCCCCTACACCCTCCTTTACACTTTTATCTGGCCACAGGCTGTCTCTCTCCTGGTGAAACTCACTGCTTCTGTGTCTCTAAATGTGCCCTTCCAAATATTTTGGAAACGGATTGTCTGAGTGACAGAAATTCTGCTCCCATCATTTATTTGTCCTACATCGATGGTTTTGAAATCTTGACTTTCAGAAATTTATGAACTTGAAAGAGTGAATTTGCCACATATTTACTCTCTCCAAATCTCAAATACTCTGGAAAACTTCCATTCGGTTTTCCTTGCTTTAGTTTCAAATTTTCCAAAACACAAATAAATAAAACTCCATCCCCACTAAACGCCATCAGCATCGTTTCTAATGTCTTAGCGGCTGGCAGTGTCCTCTCTGAGAGAATCACAGATTCCCTCCAATGCAGAAAGTACAATTAAGCCAATCGAGTCTGTAGGGGCACTCTGAACAGCATCTCAACCAGACCTAGCTCTCGTCTCTATCCCCGCAGGTTTCTGGCTTGTGATTTCAAATAAACCTGCTGGAATAAAATCTGACATCGTGTGACTGCTGACCTTATCACTGCGTTAACCATGGCTACATAACTTAACTTACTGAATTCACTCCCTGGACACATCAGCGCAGTTTAACATGGCCAATCCACCTAACCTACAGACTTAAGAGCAGTGCGAACCACTGAGCAAACGTACCATCTCATTGAACACTATCTGTATCATGTGTAATGGCTTTACACACTGGTAACCAGTGAAAGCAAGCTGCGCCCACCAACCCGAATTCAATGCTTCCAAACGCGGTTCTACGCTGTATAACCTCAGTAGTTCTGCTGGAAATGTTTCTGCACTCAGATCTGAATGGGTTTACTCTATTCCTCAGATTCCTGCTTTCATTAAACACATCAGTCAGGAACAACTCTATATAATGGTTTTCATTGCAACACAAACACAATGTGCAGTTGGCTGAAGTTACGTGTTTGCACTTTCACTGACACTCTCTCTCCCCAGGAGCTGCAGTCCTTCCCCAGCTGATTCAGACAGCACTCTCCTTCCTGTGACATGTCCCATCGAGAATGGAAGACCAAGCATTAATAACCTTCATTGGTGAACAGAGCGACAGGTTTCAAACCTTTACGATGCCCCCAGTGGAGAATTGAGCCCAATGACAGGCGGGGACACTAACGACGATACTGTGGAGGACAACAACATCGAAGGAGACCCTTCAGCCTGTTGTGGCCACACTTGTCCAACAGAACTGCTTAACGACCTGAATCAAGTTTTCCATGATTTAGCACATAGTCTTATATGTTTTACCATCAAAAATTCACATTTTCTTTTTAAGGTTAGAATGATTTCCGCCTCTCTGACCCTTTCCGCAAATCTATTCAAACTTTTCTGCCTTTTCCCGAAATCTCTTGGCCCCAGTGTTCGATCCCTCCATCAATAAGAATCAGTCTATCCTATCCGTATCCCTCATTATTTTGTACATCTCAGTCATGTCTTCTCCAATCTCCTCTGCTCGGCGACAAACAACCCCAGTTTGTCCAATCTCTCCTCACAACTGAAACTCTTCAGCCCAGACAATATCCCAGTAAATCACTCCTGCATTATTCCCAGTGTGATCACATCCATGCTCTTCTGTGAGTTGCAGGACTGCACACAGTAAGCTAGCTGGAACCGAATGAACATTTTTTAACGCTTCTGTTACAGTATGAGGGCGTCGCTGGCTCGGCAGTATTTATTACTTTCCCTAATTGCACAGCGGGTAGTTGAGATTCAACCATATTGTAGTGAGTCTGGAGTCACATGGAGGCCCGAACAGGTAAGAATGGCTGTTTCATTCCTTAAATGACGTCAGACGGTTTTGTTTTTTTTCAAAAGTTGGCTATAGATTTACAGGAGTTATTAGATTCGTGTTTCCAGATATTTACTGAATCCAAATTCTACCACCTAGCATGGTCAGAGTCAAACCCGAGTCCGTGGTGTCTGAATAAACAGTACAGTGGCCAGTGGTAATAGCGCTCGGCCATTGTAGAAAAGCAGTGAAACTGATCTTATCCAGTGAAGTCACTTTTCTCCGATACTGTCCTGTGCCATTTTCCTGAGCTTGACCGCACCCCGAACACACCCCACCCCACCCCACAATAATATATGGTCCATATCAGTAAAAGCTGCTACATGAGTATTGATCTCACAACAGTGGTAACCAAATGGATCAAATGGTCTGCAGGTCCCGGTGGTGGGTTGTGGCACGTTCACCCAGCAACAGTGACTGCAGCCACACAGACTGATCAGTATCAACGTGAGAGTTAGTGTTAGAATCTGCAGTGCCTTAATGAAATAGGAAATGACTCCACAAACACATGATGAAAGAGCAGCGCTCCGGAAACTAGTGCTTCAATTAAACCTGTAAGATCTTAACCTGGTGATGGGTGATTTTTAACTTTGTACTCCATAGTCCAAATCTGGCATCCCCAAATTAATGAAATGGGGGTATGGGATGGAAAGTTTGGTTCGTGATCGTAGGAGGGAAGAAACCTCTGAGAACGGGTGGATTTGAATTCTGATGCACAGAAATGTGAGCGAGCAGAACTTGAAGGAAAAAAGTCATCACTTTGGAGAGAATTACCATGTTAAAGTAACTGATTCCTTTGTGTTTCACAAAAGACTGGACCAAATAGAGCAATTGCTGCTGTGACTCGGATTCGAACTCAGGTTGCTGCTGCCATAACGTAGAATACTAACTACTATACGATCATTGCACCCCACAGATGAGCACGCAACGTAGTAGCAATAAGTACAGTAGCATAGGAAATGTTAGGCAGAGCACCAAATGCACAATATCAATGCTTAGCGAACAGTGGCAGATATGTGGGAACTCAGAATGAGCTGACCGTTTAACTTCAGTACCCCAAGTGGCTGTGGTGATTCCATCATTAATATGCTGAAGGCTGAGATAAATTGATTTCTCTAAAACATCAAAGACTCCGGAGACAGTGTAGCTTTTGTTGGAATGTATGCTGCAATAGCAATGCAGTTTAACATCGGCTCTTTCACCAGCTTCCCAAAGAAGTCAGTAACCACTGCTGCCACAGAGTCCCAATTCCCAGCCTTAGAATAAGAGGAGCTGAGTGGCGCAGTCACGAAGATCCAATTTGAAATCGGGATGGGAATGAGGTCGCATAGATACTCAATGGCTCAAGTAACACAACCGGTGAATGCATGGCATTTCTATGACGGTTGAGAGGCGCAAACAATTCAGAGATTGGGAGTGCTCCTGGTCAAAGGCGGGGCAGAAGGCAAAATTTGTTTCCGTTTATAATAACATAGCAATCGACAGTGCATCTTGCTGAGATAACTGAGAGCCACAACTGGAGCGAGGGCGGCTGGTTTGAAGTTTGATTTTACTTCACTTTCACCCACTTCCCTGGAATGAATTGCTTTCACCATTTTTATTTCCAATTGTTTGATATCTTCCTGCAGTCTGCGGCTTTCTTCCTCATGGTTAATTGCATGATTAACTGTTGTACCATCTGCACACTGCTAAATCACGGCCACTACAAGTAAATATGAATCATTGATCTATATGAGAAAACAGTGGAACTCACTGCAGGCATGCTGCGTAGGTTTGCAGGCGACATCAGTATTGTCGACAATGAGGAAGATTATCTAAGATTCAAAAGGATCTTAATCCAATGAGTCGTTGGACTGAAAAAAATGTGACATGGAGTTCAATCTGGATAAGTGGAAGGTATTCCATTTTGGTACAGCAAAAAGAGTAGGGCTTTACGTCGTGTTGGAGAACACGGAAGCTAGGAATGCAGGTATATAATTCCATGTAGTTTGCATCACATACAGACAGGATGGTTCAAAGACATTTAACTTACTTCCCTTCATTGCTTAGTCTTTTGTATACACTAGTTGGGACGTGGTTTAAGTTTTTCAGGACATTGATGAGGCCTCTTCTGGAATATTATGTCCAGTTCTGGTAGCCCAGTTGTAGGAATGATATTATTCAGCTGGTGCAGGTTCAGAAAAGGTATACACGCATATTGCCGTGTATGGAATGTTTGAGTTCTAATGAAACGCTGGATAGGCTGAGACTATTTTAAGATTTGAGATCGGGGTGCTGGAAAACCACAACAGGTAAGGCAGCATCTGAGGAGCAGGAGAATCAACTTTTCGCGCAAGTGTCACTCATCAGGCTCTTGCCCGAAACATCGATTCTCAAGCTCCTCAAATGCTGCCTGACCTGCTGTGCTTTCCCAGCACAACAATCTCGATTCTGATCTCTTATCTGCAGTTCTCACGTTCTCCTCGTTGCGACTGTTTTCACTCCAGGTTCGGGGTTTGAGCGGCGACCTGACAGAAGTTTATGAGAGGGAAGTTAGAGTTAACGATAGCGGCCTTTTCCCAGGCGAGGAATTTCAAGACGAGAGGGCATATGTTCAACATTGAGAGAGATTTTAAAAAAAAGACATGTGAGGCATTTTTCTCGAGAAGGTGTTTTACATGCGCAATTAACTTGCTGAGGAAGTGATGGATTTCTGTGGTTGTGATCCTTTCAAATTGTGTCCACACAGGTACAAATTCCGTTTTCCATGTTGTGAATGTGTTTTCATTATTTCTCATTCACCCACAGGGTGTGAGTATGACTGGTCTGGACAACATTTATTCTTCGCCCCTCGTTCTTTGCTGTCTGGCTATACCACAAACCCGGCTGTGATCTCAGCCTCGGGTGTCTGTCTGTGGGCAGTCTGCACATTCTCTGTGTGTTTGCGTTTTTATTTCTCCCTCTGACCAAAGATGTGCCCGTTACAGGGATCAACAATGGGAAATGCAGGCTTATGGAAGAGGGAATAGCCGTGGGGTCTGGTGGGATGCGCTTCGGATGGACCGTGTGGACTGGAAGGGCCGACTAGCCTTCCAGTCCACCTTCTCCAGTTTGAAGTCTTGACTGTGTGGAAGAAACTGATACTGAGCTGATGCAAGCAAATGCAACTGCCACCGCCAATGTCGGAAACACAGATCCAAATAGCAAAATCATCTTTTAAACCCACCACTGCAAAGTTAAGGGCTCAACACGCTCCAGTTCTGCCACTCAGCTGTCTTAGCAAGATGCACTGTAGATCCCTATGAGAATATAAACGGGGACAACCATTCCCTTGATCAGGAGCATTCTCAATCTAGGAATTTCTTGCATCTCTATACCATCATAAAAGGACTGCACGCTCACGTGTTGCATCGCTGGAGCGAGAGAGTAACTCCGCGCACTCATTCCCATCCCATTTCCGTTTGGATCTGGGCGGCTGTGCTGCAGTTTCTCTGATTCCGAGGCTGGGAACTGGGATTGTGTGTGATTATCTGCAACACTGATTACAACTTTAGGAAGCTGGTGAAGTCGCCGATGTTATGCTAAAATGCTATTGAAGCATACATTTCAACAATATCCTGTACTGTCCCCTGAGTCTTTGATGTTTTGTCAAAATCGATCAATCTCAGTTTTCAACATTCTCATTAAAGGGATCTCCACAGCCTCTGAGGACATCCAACTGAAAGATTCAGGCCATTTTCAGTTCCCACATATCTGTCACTGTTCGCTGAGGACTGATATTGTACATTTGCTGTTCTTCCGAACATTTCCTCTACTAGTATACATATTGCTGCTTGCAAGCATCCTGTTCTGTGGTTACTGTGATCGTGGTTGTCGGTATCTTGCATTGTGACCACAGCAACCTCGATTTGAAACCAAATCAAGGCACTAAGTGTTCTCTCCGTTGTCCTTTTTGTGACACATGTTAATAAATTAATTGTTTTACCTTCAAGTTTCGCTCTCTCGCATCTCTGCGTTTCATATATCAGAATTCAAACGCACCCGTTGTCAGAGATTCCGGTCCTTCCCACGATCATTAAACCTCCTTTCCGTCCGTCCCCCCATTTCTCTGAGGCAATGGCCAATCTATCACTCTCTTTCACATTCATACTGTTCTCTCTGTGCTGCTGCTGTGGTTACTGTTGTTGGGTGAACGTGCCCCAATACCACCATCGGGACCTCCAAACAAATCGATCCATTTGGATACCGTGGTTGTGAAATCAATCCCCATGTCGCAGCTTTTACTGACATAGGCCAGAGACAATTGGAGCGTCAGGCTCATGGAAAATACCCAGGGCGGTTTTGGTGAAAAGACATTTCATTGGAAAAGATTAGCTTTTACGGCTTTCTGCGTTGGTCTTGTGATAATTTCATAGGACTGATAATCCAGAGACCGAGGTAATAGTCTGGGTACCCAGGCTTGAATCCCACCATGCCATGATCGTCAAATTTGGATTCAAAAAATATCTGCAAGGAAGAATCTAATGACTACTATAGATCCATTGACAATTGTTGAAAACAAAATCTGTTTCACTGATGTCATTTCGGGATTGAATTTGCTATCCTTACTTGGTCTGGCTGCATGTGACTTCAGACTCATAGCAATATGGTTGAGTCTCAACTGCCCTCTGGGCAATTCGGAATGGGTAATACATTCTGCTTAGCCAGAACCGCCCTCATACTAATTCAGAAATTTTAAAACAAATGCTCATTAGGCTCAAGCAAGAGTGTTGTGTGCAGTTTTGCAAGTCACATTATAACAGGGATGTGATCACACTGAGAGAATTGCAGGAGATATTTCCCGGGATATTGTTTGGGCTGAAGAGTTTCAGTTGTGAAGAAAGACAGGACAGAGTGGAGTGTTTGTCGCAGTGTAAAGGAGATGTAGAGGAGACATGATTTGGTTAGGGTATGGACAGGGTTCACTGAACGAGTTTCCCACTGATAGAGGGATCGATCAGTAAGGGCCAGAGACTTAAGGAGAAAGACAGAAAACTTTGAGAAGATGTGCGAAAAAGCTTTGTCAGCCAGTGGAAGGTTGGAATTTGGAATACACTGTCTGCATTTTTCAGAGTGGCAGAAACCCTTACAACCTGAATAAATATTCAGATGTGAACTTTTGATGCCAAGACATATAAGGCTGTGAGGTAAACTTTCTAAAATGGGATTCAGTTCATTAGACAGTTGTTTTTGACAAGTGTGACCACATTTGGTTGAAGGGCCTCCTTTGACACTCTTGTCCTCTGTAGTATAATGGTTAGTGTCCCCGCCTATCACAGGGCTCAATTTTCCGCTGGGGACAGTGTAAACGTTTTAAAATTGTCACTCCATTCCCAAGGGCGGGTATGGATACCTGTCCTTCCATTCTCGATGGGGCATATCACACGAAGGACAGTGCTGCCTGAATAAAGGTGGGGAGGACTGCAGCTCTCAGGGAGGCAGAGTGTAAGTGAACGGCCAAACATGTGACTTCTGCAAACTACACCTTGTGACTGTGTTGGAATGAAAAGCACTTGACAGACTTGTTCTGGATTGAATTATTTACTAGAAGCAGGAAGCTGAGTAAGAAACAACATAAACGCATTCAAATATGAGTGCAGAAACATTTCCCGCGGCACGAATTAGATTGTAAAGGACAGAGTAGCGTTTCGATACATTGAATTTGGTTTCTTTTGTTTTGATGAGGCTGTTACCAGGGTATAAAGCCATTTTAAAAAGATACAGCAGTTGTTCACTATGATGGAACGTTGTCTCAGTAATTTGCACTGCTGTTCAGTGGGACGGTTAGGTTGATTGACAAAGTTCAATTGTCGTCTCCTGTCCAGGGAGTGAATTAAGTAAGTTAGGTGAATTAGCCATGGGTAACGTGGGGACAGGTTCAGACGTCACTGGCCGACAGCTTATAGTCCAACAGGTTTATTTGAAATCACAAGGGGGAGGGCTCACTCTTCCTCAGGTGACATATACGGGAATAGGTAGGGGAGCTTGGTCTGGGTGAGATGACCTTCAGAGAATCGACACCGGCTCGATTGACTGAAATGCCCTTTCTGCACTGTAGGATTCTGTGATTCTATCGGAGAGGATAATGTTGGTGTTTACTGGGGTGTAAAGTCATTAGAGAAGATGCTGACGGGGTGTACTGAGGATGAGATTTTATTGACTTGTCTTCTTGGAAAATTGAGAACAATTATCGCTGAACCAAGGAAGACTTAGTGGGTTTTTTTCCAGTTATGAAATGCTTGGACAGAGTAAATGGGTGGAAAATTCCCTCTTACAAGTAATTAAACTTCTAGATGTCAGGCATTCAAATACTTTGAATAAAACCTTTGAAGGACAAAGAAATGATGAGAACAGAATCGCTGTCACTCCGAGAATCTGTTTTTCAAAATATTTGAAATGGCACATTTGATGACATACAAGGAATAAATTTCACAAGGAGAGAGACAGAGTGTGGCTAGGTAAAGGTGCAGAGGTGGATTGTAGTCGGTCGGAAGTTGCGGGAAACAATGTCTAAGTTGGTTGACTTTAAATGTAAAGACATTTCGTGAAGATGTGCAGCTGAATAAGATTCGATTCCAAAACTCTAAGTTTAGAAAGATTTGGCATAATATTCCACTTCAAGCATTGTAAATGGAACTGAGTGGATTTTTTTTATTGCGTTGGGAAGATATTGCATAATGAATAGGAAGTGACCAGTTGCTTGGAGATCGACTTTGTGCTTTAATCACATGCGTTCAAGATAATAGACAATAGACAATAGATGCAGGAGTAGGCCATTCTGCCCTTCGAGCCTGCACCGCCATTCAATATGATCATGGCTGATCATTCCTAATTAGTATCCTGTTCCAGCCTTATCTCCATACCCCTTGACTCCACTATCTTTAAGAGCTCTATCCAATTCTTTCTTAAAAGAATCCAGAGACTGGGCCTCCACTGCCCTCTGGGGCAGAGCATTCCACACAGCCACCACTCTCTGGGTGAAGTAGTTTCTCCTCATCTCTGTCCTAAATGGTCTACCCCGTATTTTTAAGTTGTGTCCTCTGGTTCGGCACTCCCCCATCAACGGAAATATGTTCCCTCCTGCCAGAGTGTCCAGTCCTTTCATAAGCCTATACGTTTCAATCAGATCCCCTCTCAGTCTTCTAAACTCAAGGGTATACAAGCCCAGTCGCTTCAGTCTTTCCGTGTGAGGATGTGAGGACAAACACCATGATGTTTGGTCCATTTAATACTCGGTGAAATCTGCCAAAGTAACGAGCAACAAAACTGCACTTTAACCCTTTGCTTTTCTAAGAAGTATTCTCCTTAAGCTGAAATAAAGTCGGAGCAAATTTGAATACAACATTAATCGTTCCAATGAGATAAATCTAATTCACTTCCGATATTACAATGAACATTGTCAGGTTGCAGCAAAATTAAAATGAAACGAGCAAACAGCGTTTCTTGCGGTTTAATCCAATTCAGGTTCAGCCATATCAGAAAGGCCATTGAGCCACAACATCGCCTTTATTTACCTCTCCATGGCTGCTTCTTCACGTGAGAGAGGAAGTCACTGAAGAAATTATGAGTCAAATGAAGGTGAGAATATGACGTAAAAGTCTTGTTCTCTGTTTGATTCTGACACAGTTCAGACTCAGAATGTATCAATGACAGCTATTCATTCTGACCAGCATGGCTATTTATTGGAATTTGCTGTCATTATAATTCTAGTGAAAGCAGAAACAGAATGGTGTGGATTCGATTCCGCTCTGGAAATTTCTCATCCATGACTTTCACTGCATGTAACCTGATGAGGTCACATGTCACTGCTTTACAAAATGTGCTGAGGAGACCGAGCGAGTATGGTGGTGGGTTATTATACTGTTGTGCTCCACATTCACGGATTCGAGTCACACTCTGGTTGCTAACTTCACAAACCGCTCCAGCAGTTTTCCTTTGCACGTCACACTGCGTCAAGAATCTTGTTCTTGCCCTTCGCTGCACGGGAGATTGACGAGCAATCGGTACCACATTAAAGTCGAAATGAAGAGCGAGAGCAGTCATTCTATTCAATTGTGCATTAAATTGTTGTAATAAGAAAGAACGCATTTTTCTTTCTGCCCCACATTCCATCTTGTCTTTCTGTGAAGTTACATCGAAAGAAAGAGAAACAGATAACAAGAGATTGGGAGCACAAGTTTATCCAGTGGGGTTGTTCATGAGTATTTTAACCTAACACTTCACACAATGTTTTGATCAGTATTTCAAAGTCACTCGGAATCGGAACTGCAGAAAGCTTCTCCAATGGAATGAACCTTTCAT
>NC_092744.1:141506834-141614759 GCF_047496795.1 Chiloscyllium punctatum | reverse complement strand
GGAATGTCAGTTATAGAATGTTGGGGACGGAACGTTCCAGGGAATGTCAGTTATAGAATGTTGGGGACGGAACGTTCCAGGGAATGTCAGTTATAGAATATTGGGGGCAGAACGTTCCGGGGAATGTCAGTTATAGAATGTTGGGGACAGAACGTTCCGGGGAATGTCAGTTATAGAATGTTGGGGACGGAACGTTCCGGGGAATGTCAGTTATAGAATGTTGGGGGCAGAACGTTCCGGGGAATGTCACTTATAGATTGTTGGGGACGGAACGTTCCGGGGAATGGCAGTTATAGAATGTCATTGACAGAACGTTCCGGGGAATGTCAGTTATAGAATGTTGGGGACAGAACGTTCCGGGGAATGTCAGTTATAGAATGTCGGGGACGGAACGTTCCGGGGAATGTCAGTGATAGAATGTCGGGGACGGAACGTTCCGGGGAATGTCAGTTATAGAATGTTGGGGGCAGAACGTTCCGGGGAATGTCAGTTATAGAATGTTGGGGACGGAACGTTCCGGGGAATGGCAGTTATAGAATGTCAGGGACAGAACGTTCTGGGGAATGGCAGTTATAGAATGTCGGGGACGGAATGTTCTGGGGAACTCCTTGACCTGTCCATGACCTTCCCCCCCATCCACCCCACCCTCCTCTCTGACCTATCACCCCTCCCCCTGTAAACCGGGACCCATTTCCCCCCGCAGAATGTGGGACTGTGTACACCACCCCAGTGCATTGATCTGTAAACCAGGAGCAGTTACCCTCCCAGCATGTAGGACTGTGTACCCCACCCCAGTACATTGATCTGTAAACCAGGAGCAGTTACCCTCCCAGCATGTAGGACTGTGTACCCCACCCCAGTACATTGATCTGTAACCCAGGAGCAGTTACCCTCCCAGCATGTAGGACTGTGTACACCACCCCAGTGCGTTGATCTGTAACCCAGCAGCAGTTACCCTCCCAGCATGTAGGACTGTGTACCCCACCCCAGTGCATTGATCTGTAAACCGGGCGCAGTTACCCTCCCAGCATGTAGAGCTCTGTACACCACCCCACTGCATTCCTCAGTAACACTGTGTTATATCCCTGCCCAGTGTGGGGAAACCGGCAGCCCATGCTGGAAGTGACTGGATGTACAGCTCCCACCCATTTACAGCTCCATCTCTCCATTGTGCCCTGACAAGGGGGTGCTGTGGTTGTCAACATCACTGCCAGAGAGAGATGGCGAGGGACTCAGTTTCAATATCACCACATGGGAGGGGTTTGGGGTATAGACAGAGAGGGGGAGACTGAGAGACAGTGTCATGGAAGGATGTGTTCCCAGGTTGCAGAATGCTGAAATGTAGACACTTCGATAGCATCCTGTAACATGAGCCTGACTTCCCAGGAAAGATGGGACAAAGGGATATTGGTGTGAGGCCAGATGAGCATTTGTTCTGCATCTTTGTAACTGCAATTAGTTTCAACAGAGTCTATGACTCATTGGGCAGATCCTAACAATAATTTATCTTTGTTTCATTTTCCTTCAGTGTGATGGAGGGATTGTCCACACGAGGCTGAGCTAGTTTTCTGGTCCTATCTTATCGGACTCACCTCATTAACTACCCAGCCCACCCCATGGTATCTCTCTCATTCAATATCCGCCTGATTCTCCCACCCATCATGGCTGGAGATCCTCACCATCACCCGCGTGCTCCTGGATATTTGGTGATCCCTGACACTGGTGCCATTTTTAAAAGGCCAATGGGCACATGGTTGAGTTTTCTCAGTCAGGAGCTGCCCTGCACAGTTTACCCCGAGCATGGCAGATAAGCGGCAATTATACCACAGTTTGTTGACGCTGCATGGTGTGCATAGTGGATGGGCTAGTACAGTGTGGGACCATTGCCTTCCCAGAGGGGGCCTTTCCACCAGACCCACCGAGCATGGTCTGTGCTCAACACCAAACTCGGTGCAGTTTCTGCTGTCTGAAGAAATGTCCATCAAAACAGGACAAGCATCAATAACCTTCCCCGTTCTGTTAGGATAAGGGTCACTGTATTCTCTCTCCTCCCTCACACTCACTGTATATCTGTTATAGGACCTATCGCTGAACAAGGCTCATGGTCCACCGCTCTCACTGCTGCATGCAGCACCTTTCCCCCACATCCCCATCTCTCTCTCTCTCTCTCTCTGTGTCACCCCTTCCATTACACTAATAACACTGCATGAATACAATACTGTGGACTGACTCTCCCCATCCCTCACCTACACCAGCACGAACAACAGGGCCGCCCACTCCCACCCTCCATCCCTCCCCCCCTTTCTCCCATATCCGTTCCCTCCCTCCCCCCCCCCCCACCCCCCGCCATGTGGGGAGGACCCTGGTAGGAGCCCGAGGGGACGGGGACGCCTCGTGTGGAGATTCTTAAACATCCACGTCCCACCGACCGAGTCAGGAGCAATGTTCAGTGAAGGGCAATTCTCACTTTAAACCCACTGGCAGCTCCGTTTCCCCCCGGCACAACTTAGAAGCCGTGGTCCTGATGCCATCTCCCTTTTGTGTCGAGCTGGTACAAATGGAATCCCCACGGTCTCGGTGGGCAGGAGGGTGGGCTCACAACACATCGTCACCACCACCTCCCAGGAAGGGAGCACGGAGACTCCCTCCTACACCTCCTCCTGTAAACAGCTCAGATACTGAAACTAATCTGTGATAGTAACTGCTCTCCCCACTTGTCCTGATATCTTCAATAATCTGTGCTCATATACACCCAGCGCTCTCTGCTCCTGCAGCCCCTTTATAATGGTACAGCCTGTTTCAAACTGCCTTTCAATATCCTTCCTACCACAGTACATCACCTCACACTGTTCTGCACTGATCCCCATCTGCCCGAAAACTACTCCAACGTATCACTGTCCTGTCAGAGTTCCACACTCTCCTCCATAGACTTCAGAGTTCTTCCAGGTTCGGTGCCACCTACAAACATTGAGATTGTCATAGCGTCACAGTCCCCATGAAACAACTGAAATCCTGCCCCACACTCGCGAGTGTGAGCAAGTGAAATACTGATATATTCCCACGGATGGAATCGAATAATGACGTGCTATCAATGGAGCAGCAAAACTCCTGACACACACCAGACGGAGTGAATGAAATATTGACAAACCACAGTGCAAGAGAAATCCGGTTCGGTCCCACTTATCAATATTCATCAGGGTATAATGTGATGAAGTTGAAAGTTTGTACTGTACCTTTAAGAGAGGGTGAATGCTGTTCTGAACTGAGAGCTTACAATCACCTGTGATATGAGAGGATGGCAGACCCAGAAACAATATATTGCTGTAGAGCTGGAGTCGGGTAATAAGCAGTTAAGAGAAAGGGGGTCCCAGAGTTGTGAAGAGTTCATGGAAAATGTTCACTTTCAGAGTGAAAAAATAAATTGATGATTTTATTTAAACAGTGGAATTTGGGAGTTCTCTGTCCCTCATATTTGAACAGTTTACGAGGCAAATTGAGCAGTTTTTAATGTTTAGTTTAAGTTACCAGATGAGCTTCACGCTGTGTCCTAACCATCCCCGTGTGTGTATCTGTGTGTATCTGTGTGGGGCAGGTCTGGCTGTCTCTGTGGTGCTTAAAGTGATTCAATGCCACCCTCTGCTGGCCTCCACACGCCACTGCACAGGCATTGACAGAGGGTGAAAACCAACAGGGATTCATTCAGAGAGGGGGAGGGAAAGGGCAGCTGCTCACAGCACCATCCAAACTGATGTCTTATCCATGTACTGATCTAAATGTCCTTTAAACGTTGTAACTGTCCCCGCTTTCACCACTTCCTCTGGAAGTTCATTCCACACACAAGCCAGATTCTGTCTAAAATAATTACCTCTCATGACTTTTGTAAATCTTTTTCCTCGCATCTTAAAATATCCCTCAGTTTTGAATCCCCAACTCTAGGGAAAAAATATCAGCCCTTCAGCTTATCTGTCCCCCTCACGATTTTATAATCCCTCTGTAAAGTTACCCCTTAATCTCATCCTCTCCAGTGAAAAAAGTCCCAGCAGACCCAGCCTCTCCTTATAGCTCACTCCTTCCAGTCCCAGCAACCTCCAGGTTAATCTCTTTTGAACTCTCTCCAGCTTAATATTATCAAGGTCAGTAATATCAAAGTGAATAGTCAAGGTGTTTTCTAAGGGTACGGGGACACCAAAACTAGAGGACATAGGTTTAAGGTGAGAGGGGAAATATTAAATGACCTAAGGGGCAGCTTTTTCACCCAGAGGGTGGTGTGCCTATGGAGTGAGCGGGCAGGATGACCAGGCTGGACACAGTATTCCAGAAGAGGTCTCACCAATGTCCTGTACAACCACAACATGATGTCCCAATTCCGATACTCAAAGGTCTGTCCTATGAAGACATGTGTGTTAAACACCTTTTTAACCACACTATCTATATGAGATGCAAATTTTAACGAATTAAACCTGACGGCCTAGGTTTCTGTAATACAACACTGCCAAAGGCCCTGCTTTTAATTGTATAGATCCTGCTCTTGTTTGATTTCCCAAATCCAATTCCTCGCATTAATCCAAACTAAACTCCATCTGCCACCCCTCAGCCCAGTGAGTGATATTACTGCCACCTCCCCCTCCCCCTTCAATTTTAAAATGCCCATCCGTCTCCAGGAGGCCTGCACACTCAGGCCTTGATTTTCACAAAGACCCTGAGCTTGGTTTGCCTTGTGTGGTTAGGGAGAGGAGGGGCAGATTGCTGACACAGTCAGTGTGGAGGAGAGGCCGGACAGTAATCTGCGGCCAGGAAAAGGGCAGTCACACGCTGGAGGTGGCTAAGAGTGATCGGTGCTTTGGGATCAGAAATTAAGCTCTTCTTCCATCTCTGGTGTTCAGTAATAAATATCTATTTGAGACTCTTCATTGTGCAGAATGTCTGCAGGATTTCTTTCCCGAATATTGCAGACTACAGATAACAGCAATTAAACCTGTTCATAGTTAACTTCGATGGCACAGCACGTGCACTCAATATCTTACAGTTGAGACAAATATCTTGCATTTGTTTAACAATACAAAGTGTTTTGTGTAGCTCAGTAATGGTAACGTGATTATAAGAAATCCACACCGAGCTGAAAGCTGACACTTAAAATATGACCCAAAATCTGGGTATGGTAGTGTCATGTGTAATAATCCCTGTCTCTGAGCCAAAGGTCTGGATTTGATTCCAATTCCTGAACTTTTGTGGTAGTGATCCTAGCTCTGGACTAGAAGTTCTGGATTCAAGTCCTGCCTGTTGCAGAGGTATGTCCCAGCATGTCAGAACAGGCTGATGAGCAAACACACAGGAGAATACTGTTACAGCTTTATGGGTATTGTTGAGTGATGCTAGCGTCCCTACCTCTGGGCACAAAGGTCTAGGTGTAAAGCTCACAGAAGTGTCTCATGATACATCTGAACAAACTGATTAAAATGGATTTAGAATTATGACTTGTTGGAGAAGGAAGAGGTGTCAGTATGGCACTTCAGAATTTAGGCCCAGGATGACTGAAAGTACAGCCATTCGTGTTGATTGGTGTCACATTTCGCAGCAGTAAAGGTTTATAAAATCAAAATGGTCATGGGTAGGGTGAGTAGTCAGGGTTTTTCCCTAGTTTAGGGGCGTCCAAAACTAGAGGGCATTGGTGGAAAGTGAGAGGGGAAAGATTTTGATGAGACCTAAAGAGCACCTTTTCACACAGAGGGTGGTGTGCGTATGGAATGAGCTGCCAGAGGAAGTGGTGGAGACTGGTACAACTACAGCATGTAAAAGGCATCTGGGTACTGACAGACCTGCCGAGCTTTTCCAGCAATTGCTGTATTTAAAAATACATGCATTTTAACACAGATATACTGAATACATTAAATATTTTACTTTTTTAATGACGCAGGGCCATGTAAACATATTTCAAATCGGCTGAGACCATTTTTCTGCTCAGGGTATTGCTCTGTGTATGACAGCAGCAATGATGCACCTACATGGAACAGGGAATGTGATGGAGACATAGTTTGGACAATGTACAAGGAGACCTCACATGGTTCATTTAGGGAATCACACATTACTGCGTGTTTCAACTCAGTGAGGGAGACAATGTAATCTGCCTGAGAAGGAATGGTCTATTGCACTCTCTCTCTCCTTCATTGTTCCTCATCACAGCAATGTGTGCGAGCTAAAAAAACCCTCGACAGTCATCGTTGCCGTTCTTATTTTTATGGAATCCCTGCAGTGTTGAAACAGGCCCTTCGGCCCAACAAGTCCATACCAACCTTCCCAACCCATTCCCCTAACTAATGCATCTAACCTAGAATTCCCTGAACACTACGGACAATTTAGCATGACCAATCCACCGAACCTACACAGTTTGTGGTAGGAAACTGGATCACCCATTAGAAGCTCACACAGGAAAGTGGAGAATGTACAAACTCCACACAGACAGTCACCCAAGGCTGGAATCGACCCCAAGTCCCTGGTGTTGTGAGGCAGCAGTGCTAACCACCGTTCTACCCTTTGGGTGCTCCCTGACCAGAATTCACTGGAATCTACTCACTGCCTAAAGCAAAGGGAATTCAGCCAAATCCAACTGTCCCACGATGAAATCCCATTGTTAGCAGCTGTGTGAGTACAATATCTTCAGAAGCAGAATAACATTTTGGACAATCTCAATTTTTACTTTTGACATGAGTTCCATTAATATCTGGACAAAGTTCTTTCGAATTAAAATTGCAAAAACTTTGTTAATCTCTGTGTGTGTGTGCGTGTTTTTGTGTGTTTCTTTGTCTGTAAGTGTGTGTGTGTGATTAGAAAGGGAAGTATTAGACCATAAGACATAGGAGTGGAAGTAAGGCCTTTCGGCCCATCGAGTCCACTCTGGCATTTAATCATGGCTAATGGGCATTTCAACTCCACTTACCCACATTCTCCCCGTAGCCCTTAAGTCCTTGTGACATCAAGAATTTATCAATCTCTGCCTTGAAGACATTTTGCGTCCCGGCCTCCACTGCACTCCATGGCAATGAATTCCACAGACCCACCACTCTCTGGCTGAAGAAACGTTTCTGCATTTCTGTCCTGAATTGATCCTCTCTAATTTGGGAACCTCTTTAGTAATGTTAAAAGCCATTTCCCTCACTTTTGATTTAATCAACCACAAGTAACAAAATTAAACAAATTTTCCCACTGGTTTTATTTGAAGATCAAAGTCACTCATTGCAATGAGTTGGAATTTGCTAGAACCTTTTGTTTCCCCAAATCTGTTCAAGTTTGTCCAAATCCCATCCGGCAAGGCCCCAAACTGTTATGACATCAATGTCGAACCCCTCTGTTAATTTAAATCACACACCCAGAAAAACTCACCTCACATCATAATCTGTTAAAACGTGAGCGACAGAGAACTCCTAAATTCCACTAATAAACAAAAAGTAATAATTTATATCTCTGCCAGTTAACTCACTGAGCTTGAAGGTATGTTTTCGGAATTTTCGTCACCATAACTAGGTGACATCATCAATGAGAGTCTCCGCTGAAGCTCTGGTGGTATGTCCCACCTCTCTATTTATAGGTCTTGGTTTCTTAAAGTGGGTGATGTCATTTCCGGTTATTTTAACAAGAGAATGTAGACAGGATCTAAATTGATGCGTTTATTGATGGACTTCTGGTTAGAATACCATTCCTCTAAGGAGATGCTTGCGTGTCTTCGTATGTGTGTGTGCTTTGTCCCAGTCAAAGTTGTGTCTTTCTTTGTCTGTATGTATGGAACATAATGATAGTGGATCATGTCTTTTGGTGGCCAGTTGGTGTTCATGTATCCTCGTAACACGACAACAGGACAGTTTCAGTTGTCGAAAAGTGATTTTATACACACTGTTTAATCAATGTTTGTGTGAAGTAAATTAGCATTTTTCACCTGTGCACAACACATTGTAAATGAACAACAGAGACACAGTTAACGAAAAATGATGAATATGATGTATAAAATTGATAAAACATAAAAACATGATTTGATCCTGTCAACGTCCCCTCCTTTTCTGGAATTCCCTACTCTACTCTCTCATTCTAACCAGGATGTGTGCTCCAAATTCTTGATTCTAGTGTCCCAAATTATTCCAGTTAATCCCCTTCAATATATTAGCCTGCTGGGTTCTTTCCAAAGCTAGTGTCTGTCATATAATGGGACATAAATATTCTGGCATCAGACTCAGCATTCGAACATATTACTCTGTTGTACATGCACTGTACCAAGGACAACAGCACACAGGCATTGCCAAACCATTGGGGAATGTTCGTCTACTTCTTTCGATAATGTAGTTTTCTCATTTTCCACATCTCCAGATCTATATCCTCTCTCTCGTTCTCCCTTTGTATCTAGTTAAGAAATCCACCAATTATTCTTTGTGTCCCATCTCCCAAAACTCCTTCTTTCGGTTTATATCTAACACTCTCTTCAAGATGTAATGTGGTTATAATTAAGCAATGTAACTACAAGGACATTCGGGCGTAGCTGGCCAGAGTTAATTGGAAGGGGAGCTGAGCAGGAAAGACCTGGGAGCAGCAATGGGAGGAGGTTCTGGGGATAATTCGGAAGATAATACCAGAAATGCAACGCCAAAGAACTTGAAACATACTCATGGGAGAACAAGTCAGCCATGAGTGATAAGGCATCAAACCAAAAGGGAAAACATACAATGAGGTGAAGATGATTGGGAATCCAGAGAATTCATTGGCTCTGAAACTACATAACGCTGGCATCACTGACACTACAGAGCTCTTAATAGTGGTCAGGGAGAGAAACAGAGGAAACACATTCACTTTAAACACAGAAGATGGTATTTCTCAAGGAAAAAAGATTCAGGTGAATTAAATATTTGAATTAAGATCAGTTAAATGCTTTTGCAGAATGTATCATATTGGAAGCCAGACCCGGGGAGACAGACCCTCAGCAGAATAAGAGTTTGAAAATGGAAGTATTTCCACATCAGAAACCAGGTCAGGTCACTGAGTCCTGGGCTGATGGGTGAATGGGTCTCAGTGAGAATTGGGGAACAGACAGCAGAATTGCATTGCAGGTATTGCAGCTTGAAACTGTGTATTCATGTGGTGCTGTAGACCACAGCAGCAGGAGAAGCAGAACAGCATTCGACCACAACCTGTAACTTTTTGCCAGGGTAACACTTCAGTCTGTCATTACCGTCAACACCATGGTAATGGAAAATAAGGCTCAGTGACGAGTGTGGGTGAACATGTCAGAGTCAGAATCACATGAACTTTAACCTGATGCTAACTCATTAAAGCTACCAGACTTGACCAACAGATCTGAACGAAGCACTGCAGTCCTGTCACATTCAGTCATAAATGGTGATGGACGATTAAACAAATGATTGGAGGAGAGGGCTCCACAAACATTCCCACACTAAATAATGGAACAGACCTGCACATCAGTGTAAAAGAGAAGGATGTTTTATCTTTTATCTGGCACCATCTTCTGCCAGAAGTGTTGAGTTGATGATTCACCTCACCCATATCATGATGCCCACAAAGTCACAGATGCCAGTCTTCATCCAATTTGATTCGCTGCACGTGCCATGGAGAACAGCTGAACACAGTAGATATGACAAAGGCAATGGGCCTTGACACAATTCCTGCAATAGAACTGAAGACTTGTGCTGCGCAACAAGCCGTGTCCCTGGGGGAAGCTGTTTCATTCCAGCTCCAACTCTGATATCTCCCTGGCAATGTGGAAAATTACTAAGCTAAGTTACGACCCCAAAGAATGGAATAATTACAATCTGACCAATTACCAACCCCTCAGTCCCATCACGACAGTCAAATTGGTGGGAGTTCTTTTTGACAGAGCTGTCAAGCAGCACAGAAATAACCTGCTCAGTGTGGTTTCCGATAGGTCCCCATGTGGAAATGGTGCTGTTGTGGAAATGTCACTGGTAAGTATGGGGAAATGGGTCTGGATGGGTTATTCTTCTGATTAGATTCCTGGCTGTAACTCACTCTGGGCTATCTGTTATTTTATAAATAAACTACACTCAACCCCTCGATTAGATTCCAGGCTGTAACTCACTCTGGGCTATCTGTTATTTTGGAAATACACCACCCTGACCCCTCAATTAGATTCCAGGATATAACTCAATCCGGGCTATCTGTTATTCTGTATATAAACCACTCTGAAACTCTCAATTAGATTCCAGGCTGTAACTCACCCTGGGCTATCTGTTATTCTGTATATAAACCACTCTGAACCCCTCAATTAGATTCCAGGCAGTTACTCACTGTGGGCTATCTGTTATTCTGTATATAAACCACTCTGAACCACTCAATAGATTCCAGGCAGTTACTCACTGTGGGCTATCAGTTATTCTGTGTATTAACGATTCAGAACCCCTCAATTAGATTCCTGGCTGGAAATCACTCTGGGCTATCTGTTATTCTGATATAAACAACTCTGAACCCCTCAATTCGATTCCAGGCTGTAACTCACTCTGGGATATCTGTTATTCTTTATATAAACCACTCTGAACCCCTCAATTAGATTCCAATCTGTAACTTACTCTGGGCTATCTGTTATTTTGTATATAAACCACTCTGAACCCCTCACTGAGATTCCAGGCTGTAACTCACCCTGGGTTATCTGTTATTCTGTATATAAACCACACTGAACCCCTCAATTAGATTCCAGGCAGTTACACACTCTGGGCTATCTGTTAATCTGTATATTAACGATTCAGAACCCCTCAATTAGATTCCAGGCTGTAACTCACCCTGGGCTTTTTGTTATTCTGTATATAAACCACTCTGAACCCCTCAATTAGATTCCAGGCTGTACCTCACTCCGGGCTATCTGTTATTCTGTATATAAACCACTCTGAACCCCGTCAATTACATTCCAGGCTGTAACTCACTCCGGGCTATCTGTTATTCTGTGTATAAACCACTCTGAACCCCTCAATTTGTTTCCAGGCTGTAACTCACTCCAGGATATCTGTTATGCTGTACATAAACCACTCTGATCCCCTCAATTAGATTCCAGGCTGTAACTCACTCCTGGAAATCTGTTATTCTGTGTATAAACCACACTGAACTCCTCAATTGGATTCCAGGCTGTAACTCACTCAGCGCTATCAGTTATTCTGAATATAAAACACTCTGAACCCCTCAATTAGATTCCAGGGTGTAAATCATTTCGGGCTATGTGTTATTCAGTATCTCAACCACTCTGAACCCCTCAATTAGATTCCAGGCTGTAACTCACTCCGCGCTATCTGTTATTCTGAATATAAAACACTCTGAACCCCTCAATTAGATTCCAGGCTGTAAATCACTCCGGGCTATCTGTTATTCAGTATCTCAGCCACTCTGAACCCCTCAATTACATTCCAGGGTCTAACTCACTCCGGGATATCTGTTATTCTGTATATTAAACACTCTGAACCCCTCAATTACATTCCAGGCTGTAACTCACTCCGGGATATCTGTTATGCTGTCCAGAAACCACTCTGATCCCCACAATTTGATTCCAGGCTGTAACTCACTCTGGGATATCTGTTATTCTATATATTATTCTGTATATTAGCATGGCCAATTCACCTGAACTGCACATCTTTGGACTGTGGGAGGAAACCAGTGCACCTGGGGGAAACCCACGCAGGCACGGGGAGAACGTGCAAACTCCACACAGTTAGTCGCCTGAGGCGGGAATTGAACCCGGATCTCTGGCGCTGTGAGGCAACAGTGCTAACCACTGTGCCGCCCAATTCTCTTGCACCTGCCAATGTTTTCAATATAATTCACAAAACACTGACAGCAAAATAGATGATATGATAGGATGTAGCAAACTGTTACACTCAGTACCTTCATGTTCCAATGTAATAATATCCAGTCAGAAACATGCCCTGGGTCAGGGATAAAACCTCCCTGGTCTGGAAGTGGGGACTGGGCAGAGAACGGGGTTTTGGTCTGTCACTGAGTTAGTTTGGAAATCTGTGCTGCACATGGACATTTCTCCACATTATATTCAGTTTCTATGTGCGGGTGTGTGTGTGTGTGATGGAGAGAGTTTAAACTGAGTTTAACTCTGCGTCTCTGCTTAGGGATTCCCTGTCTTTCAGATATTTGACTGCAACATCATAGAAAGTGTGGGTATCTGCCTGTTTCTCTCCCATCTTTCAGAACACATGGAAACCTCCACATACAGCAGAAGAATCCTGTCTGGCTCAGCTCATTGTTAAGTTGGTCCATGGTGGGTAATTTCTCCTCTGCTTTCTCTCCTCTCGTATCCCGTTGCTCTGTCGATAAATCGCCCAATACCCTCAATTTGAATGCAATCTGCAACTCACTCCTGGGTATCTGTTATTCTACACATAATCATCCTGAATCCCCTTGATAAAATTCCAATCTCTAACTGACATCCACTTTTAAGGGGCTCTGCACATTAGCCACCTCAATCCTTTGATTAGATTCCAGTCTGTATCACACTCCTGGGTATCTGTTCGTCTGTATATTAACCATCCTATCCAAACCCTGTTAAAATTGCCCATGGTATTCAGGGATGTGCGGGTGAGTTGCATTAGTCAGGGGTAAATGTGGGGAAACTCACTCCGGGCTATCTGTTTTTCTTTATATAAACCACCCTGAACGCCACGATTACATTCCAGGCTGTAACTTCCTGTCAGGATTGAAAGGGAAGGCTGGTAGTTATTGGGAATGCTGGCTGACTAAAGAAATTGAGGTTTGGGCTCAGAAAAAGGAGGAAGCATATGTCAGGTCTGGACAGGATAGATCGAGTGAATCCTTAGAAGAGTATAAAGGAAGTTGGAGTATACTTAAGAGGGAACTCAGGAGGGCAAAACGCGGACATGAGATAGCTTTGGAAAATAGAATGAAGGAGAATCCAAAGTGTTTTTACCAATATATTAAGGACAAAGGGTAACTAGGCAGAGAATAGGGCCCCTCTAAGATCAGTAAGGCGGCCTTTGTGTGGAGCCACAGAAAATGGGGGAGATATTAAATGAACATTTTGCATCAGTATTTACTGTGGAAAAGGATATGGAAGATATAGACTGTAGGGAAATCGATGGTGACATCTTGCAAAATGTCCAGAGAAACAGAGGAGGAGGTGCTGGATTTCTTGAAACGGTTAAAGGTGGATAAATCCCCAGGACCTGATCAGGTGTACCGGAGAACTCTGTGGGAAGCGAGAGAAGTGATTGCTGGGCCTCTTGCTGAGAAATTTCTATCATCGATAGTCACAGATAAGATGCCGGAAGACTGGAGTTTGGCAAACGTGGTGCCACTGTTTAAGAAGGGTGGTAAAGAGAAGCCAGGGAACTATAGACCGGTCAGCCGGACCTCGGCGGTGGGCAAGTTGTTAGAGGGAATCCTGAGGGACAGGATGTACATGAATTTGGAAAGGCAAGGACTGATGCGGGATAGTGAACATGGCTTTGTGCGTGGGAAATCATATCTCACAAACTTGATTGAGGTTTTTGAAGAAGTAAAAAAGAAGATTGATGAGAGCAGAGCAGTGGATGTGATCCATATGGACTTCAGTAAGGCGTTTAACAAGGTTCCCCATGGGAGACTGATTAGCAAGGTTAGATCTCATGGAATACTGGGAAATGTAGCCATTTGGATATAGAACTGGCTCAAAGGTAGAAGACAGAGGGTGGTGGTGGAGAGTTGTTTTTCAGACTGGAGGCCTGTGACCAGTGGAATGCCACAAGGATCGGTGCTGGGCCCTCTACTTTTTGTCATTTACATAAATGATTCAGATGCGAGCATAAGAGGTACAGTTAATAAGTTTGCATGTGACACCAAAATTGCAGGTGTAGTGGACAGCAAAGAGGGTTTCCTCAGTTTCCAACAGGATCTCGACCAGATGGGCCAATGGGCTGAGAAGTGGCAGATGGAGTTAAATTCAGATAAATGCGAGGTGCTGCATTTTGGGAAAGCAAATCTTAGCAGGACTTCTACATTTAATGGTGAGGTCCTAGGGTGTGTTGCTGAACAAAGAGACCTTGGAGTGCAGGTTCATAGCTCCTTGAAAGTGGAGTCGCAGGTAGATAGGATAGTGAAGAAGGCGTTTTGTATGATTTCCTTTATTGGTCAGACTACCGAGTACAGGGGTTAGGAGGTCATATTGCGGCTGTACAGGACATTGGTTAGGTCACTCTTGGAATATTGCGTGCAATTCTGGTCTCCTTCCTATCGGAAAGATGTTGTGAAACTTGAAAGGGTTCAGAAAAGATTTACAAGGAGGTCACCAGGGTTAGAGGATTTGAGCCACAGGGAGAGGCTGAATAGGCTGGGGCTGTTTTCCTTGGAGTGTCAGAGACTGAGGAGTGACCTTATAGAGGTTTACAAAATTATGTGGGGCATGGATAGGATAGGATAAATAGACAAAGTCTAGGGAGTCCAGAACTAGAGGGCATAGGTTTAGTTTGAGAGGGGAAAGATATGAAAAAGAGACCTAAGGGACAACGTTTTCACGCAGAAGGTGGTACGTTTATGGAGTGAGCTGCCAGAGGAAGTGGGGTGGAGGCTGGTACAATTGCAACATTTAAGAGGCAATTGGATGGGTATATGAATAGGAAGGGTTTGGAGGGATATGGGACGTGTGCTGGCAGGTGGGACTAGATTGGGTTGGGACATCTGGTCGGCATGGACAAGTTGGACCGAAGGGTCTGTTTCCATGCTGTACATCTCGATGATTCTGTAACTCTATAACTCACTCCGGGCTACCTGTTAGTCTGTATATAAACCACCCTGAAAACCTTGATTAGATTCCAGTCTGTATCACACTCCTGGGCATCTGTTAGTCTGTATATTAACCATCCAATCCAAACCCTGTTAAAATTGCCCATGGTATTCAGGGATGGGTAGGTGAGGTGCATTAGTCAGGGGTAAATGTGGGGAAATGGGTCTGGATGGGTTATTCTTCTGATTAGATTCCAGGCTGGAACTCACTCTGGGCTATCTGTTCTTTTGTATATAAACCACACTCAACCCCTCGATTAGATTCCAGGCTGTTACTCACAATGGGCTATCTGTTATTCTGTATATAAACCACTCTGAACCCCTCAATTAGATTTCAGGCTGTAACGCACTCTGGGCTACCTGTTATTCTGTATATAAACCATCCTGACCCCTCAATTAGATTCCAGGATATAACTCACTCCGGGTAACCTGTTACTTTGTACCTAATCAACCCCGAAATCAGCGATTAGATTCCAGGCTGTAACTCTTTCCGGCCTTTCTGTTATTCTGTATATAAACCACCCTGTACCCCTCAATTAGATTCCAGGCTGTAACTCTTTCCGGCCTTTCTGTTATTCTGTATATAAACCACCCCGAACCCCTCGAATAGATTCCAGTCTCTCCCTCACCCCTGGGTACCTCATATGCTGTATGTAAACCCGAAACCCCTCAATTAGATTCCAGTCTGGAAATCACTCCTGGGGATCTGTTATTGGATCTGTGTAGTGATCGTTGTTGGATGTTAGACCGAAGACAAGATAAACTAAATGGTCAAATGTTACGTTGGGAGCAGGAACACAGAAAGCTGCTGGTTCATTTCTGTCCTGTTACATATCTCCAAGTTTCAGATTGGGGCTGAATTTCTGTCACAATGGGGAAAGTCTCAAAAGCTGGTTGCTGTCCTGCATGAATGCATCATCATAACATGAATTCTCTTGCAAGATAGGAAATGGAGACAGCTTCTGGAAGGTGTCTGTATCCCTGTGTGTGTGATTCGGTGCGTCTGTGATTCTGTGTGCATGTTCAATGTTTTATATATTTTCAAACTGTATTGATGTTGCCAGTCTCTCTTGCTTTTCCTTATTTATAAACTCAATGTCATCGTTTTGCTGATATAAAATGGTGGCTGTGGACAAATCTAAAATGTCTGCCTGACTGATTTGTGTCAGGAATACTTTCAGCAAGGGAGAGGGGGCAATGTGTCAAAAGCCATTTCAATTCATTGATGCCAGCAGAGATAGGAAATGGAGACAGCTCTTTGAAGGTGGTTAAAATGTAAATCCCAGAACCTGTTTACAGTGAATGGGGAGAGACAATGTGACATTCCAGTAAGGTCTGCCTTACTTTCCAAGCTGCTAATATATGAGAGAAACATAATATACAAAACCTGCAAGAGCTCAGCCACTGAATTGTAGATTTGGAGCATTGGATCAGAATAATGCCTGGAGATACGTTATCCCAAACTGAAGGGTTTCGCAAATCCCACACTGACCTTCTGTGGGTACAAATTGGGAACCCATTGACTAGATTCAAGGCTGTAAATCACTCCGGGCTATCTGTTTTCTGTATATAAACCACCCCGAACCCCTGGATTACATTCCAGGCTTTAACGGACTCCGGGATATCTGTTATTCTGTAACATAAACGAGCCTGAACCCCTTGATTAGATTCCAGGCTGTAACTCACACTGGGCTATCAGTTATTCTGTATATAAACTACCCTGAACCCCTTGATTATATTCCAGGTTGTAACTCACTCTGGGATATCTGTTCTTCTGTATATAAACCACTCTGTACCCCTCAATTAGATTCCAGGCTGTAACTCACTAGAGGCTATGTGTTATTCTGTATATAAACCACTCTGTACCCCTCAATTAGATTCCAGGCTGTAACTCACTCCGGGGTTATTTTGTAAAGAAAAGCCACTCTGAACCCCTCAATTAGATTCCAGGATGTAACTCAGTCCAGGCTGTCTGTTATTCTGTATATAAACCACTGTGAACCCCTCAAATAGATTCCAGCATGGAACTCAATCTGGACGATCTGTTATTCTGTATATAATCCCCTCTGAACCTCTCAATAGATTCCAGGCTGTAACTCACTCCGGGGTAGCTATTATTTTGTAAAGAAAAAACACTCTGAACCCCTCAATTAGATTCCAGGCCGTAACTCACTCCGGGCTGTCTTTTATTCTGTATATAAACCACTCTGAACTCCTCAATTAGATTCCAGGCTGTAACTCAATCTGGGCTATCTGTTATTCTGAATATAAACCACTCTGAACCCCTCAATTAGATTCCAGGCTGTAACTCACGCTGGGCTATCTGTTATTCTGAATATAAACCACTCTGAACCCCTCAATTAGATTCCAGGCTGTAACTCACTCTGGGCTATCTGTTATTCTTTATATAAACCACTCTGAACCCCTCAATTAGATTCCAGGCTGTAACTCATTCCAGGCTATCTGTTATTCTTTATATAAACCACTCTGAACCCCTCATTTGGATTCCAGGCTGCAACTCACTCCGGGCTATCTGTTATTCTGTATATAAACCACTCTGAACCCCTCAATTCGATTCCAGGCTGTAACTCACCCTGGGCTATCTATTCTTCTGCATATAAACCACTCTGAACCTCTCAATTCGATTTTAGGCTGTAACTTACTCCGTGATATCTGTTATTCTGTATATAAACAGGCCTGAACCCCTCAATTAGATTCTATGCCTTAACTCACTCCAGGGTATCTGTTTTCTGTATATCAACCACCCCGATCCCCTCGATTAAATTCCAGGCTTTTACTCACTCCGGGATATCTGTTATTCTGTATATAAAACACTCTGAACCCCTCAATTAGATTCCAGGCTGTAACTCACTCCGGGATAATTGTTATTCTGTATATAAAACACTCTGAACCCCTCAATTGGATTCCAGGCTGAAACTCACTCCGGGATATCTGTTATTCTGTGTATAAACCACTCTGAACCCCTCAATTAGATTCCAGGCTGTAACTCACTCTGGACTCTCTGTTATTCTGTATATAAACCCCTCTAAGCCTCTCAATTAGATTTTTGGCTGAAAGTTACTCTGGGTTATCTGTTATTCTTTATATAAACGACTCTGAACCCCTCAATTAGATTCCAGGCTGTAACTCACTCCAGGCTATCTGTTATTCTCTATATAAAACACTCTGAATCCCTCAATTAGATTCCAGGCTGTAACTCACGCTGGTCTATTTGTTATTCTGTGTATAAATCACTCTGAACTCCTCGATTAGGTTCCAGGCATTTGCTCACTCAGGGCTATCTGTTAATCTGTATATAAACAAGCCTGAACCCGTCAATTAGATTCCAGGCTGTAACTCACTCCAGGCTATCTGTTAATCTGTATATAAACAAGCCTGAACCCCTCAATTCGATTCCAGGCTGTAACTCACTCAGGGCTATCTGTTAAACTGTATATAAACCACCCTGAACCCCTCAATTAGATTCCAGGCTGTAACTCACTCTGGGCTATCTGTTAATCTGTATATAAACAAGCCTGAACCCCTCAATTCGATTCCAGGGTGGAACTCACTCTGGGCTATCTGTTATTCTGTATATTAACCATCCTGAACCCATTGATTTGATTTAACTTCCTGTCATGTTAAGCTCATGTTCCCAACACAATCTAATCTCAATAATGATCAATGTATCACTGGTCCTCCAATCTGCTGGCACTACCATCATGTTAACTTACTGATGTTTACGTACATGATCAGCTGTAGCATCTGAACAAACATAATGTATGAAGAAACATAATATACAAAACCTGATAGAGCTCAGTCACTGAATTGTAGATTTGCAGATTTGGATCAGAATCCTGCCTGGCTAGGCCTCATCCCAAAGTGAAGAGTTTCTCAAATCCCACACTGACCTTCTGTGGGTTCAAATTGTGTGTTGTCTACAAATCAAAGAAAGTAATGCACCTGCAATTGAACAAAACTCTTTCTGGAACTTTGTGTTTTTATTTGGTTTACGTATCTTTCAACAGGATTGAAGATAAATGAGACAGTGAGAGATAGGTAGCAGTGTAACCAGAATGGCAGTGTAGTATAAATGTTATATTAATACTTTCAGTGAAAGGGGAAAACAGAGGAGGATAGTCCTCAAACAAGGAAAGTTGGGAGTCAGTAAAGTTGTGTAGTTTGTGACTGCATTCTGTTTATGTGAGTCAAGATTTGAAACCACTTGGCCAATAGTGCACTTTGTGACTCACTCCCAGTTACAAGTTATTTCATATAAAAAGGTGAACATATCCCTCGATTAGATTCCAGGCTGTAACTCACTCCAAGGCATCTGGTATTCTGTACATAAACCATGCTAAACCCCTCGACTAGGTTCCAACCTGTTACACATTCCAGGCTATCTGTTATTCTGCAAATAAACCACGCTGAATCCCTCAATTAGATTCCAGACTGTAACTCACTCTGGACTATCTGTTATTCTGTATATAAACCACCCTGAACCCTGCAATTAGATTCCAGGCTGTAACTCACTGCGGGCTACCTGTTATTCCGCATATAAACCACTCTGAAACCCGAGATTAGATTCTATGCTGTAACTCACTCTGAAATATCTGTTATTCGTACATAAACCACCCTGAACCCCTAGATTAGATTCCAGATTGTAACTCACTCCGGGGTATCTGGTATTCTGTATATTAATCACCCGAACCCCTCCATTAGATTCCAGTCTGTAAAACACTCCGGGCTATCTGTTATTCTGTATATTAACCACCCTGAACCCATTGCTTTGATTTCACTTCCTGACATGTTAAGCTCATGTTCCCAACACAATCTAATCTCAATAATGATTAATGTATCACTGGTCCTCCTATCTGCTGGCACTACCATCATGTTAACTTTCTGATGTTTACGTACATGATTACCTGTAGCAGTGAGTCGCAGGTAGACAGAATGGTGCTGAACACATTTGGCACATTTGCCTTAATCAGTCAGAGTATTGAATATAGGAGTTGTGGTGGTATGTTGCATCTGTACAGGACGTTGGTGAGGCCACTTTAAGAATACTGCGTACAACTCGGATTTCTGCAGAAATGACTTACACGAATGTTCCAGGACTGGAGGCTTGAGCTTTAGGGAGAGGTTGATTAGGTTGAGGTGTTTCCCCCTGGAGTGTGAGAGGTTGAGAGGCAACATTATAGAGGTTTATAAAATCATCAGGGGCATGGATATTCTGAACAGCTACGTTATGATCCCAGGATAGGGGAGTCAAGAACAAGACAACATAGGTTGGAGGTGAGAGGGCGAATGATTTAGAAGGGACCTGAAGGTAAATATTTCACACAGAGATTGGTGTGTGTACAGAAAGTGCAGTCAGAGGAAGTGGTCAAGGCCGGTACAATCACAGGAGGAATATTGGCCAAATGCTGGCAAATGGGTCGAAATCAGATTTGATATCTGATCGGAGTGAACAGATTGGACTAACGGGTCTGTTTCCGTTCTGCATGACTCTCTGATTCTATAAGATGGATGACGAATAATTCTGAAAGGACTTTTCAAGTCGGAATTCTTTTCAGTGGAAGGTTATCGTGTCTCTATGTTCACATTGATTGAAAGCTGCGTTAGTTAAATATTTGACAGAGAAGTGAGTCATGCACAATGGGACGCAGACAGGAAAGTGGGGCTGAGACCCCAACCTGATCGGCTACAATTTTAGTGACTGGTGGAGAAGGCTCAAAGTATCTAATGACCCACTCCTGCTCCTCACTCCCAAGTTCCTGTGTTCCATTTAGCTCCTCAAACCTGCTAGACAGGAGCAGTTAGAGGTTACTTACTCCTATAACCTGTTGCACAGAAACACAGGAGACATTTCAGCCCCCTCTGTACTATCCCACACGGTTTGAAGTGAATTGGGAATGTAATTGGAAAACCCAGGCTGGGTACGAAAGAGGCCCCTCATCTCTCTTCACAGAGCTTCCCCTCTCTGCAACTTATGCTTCATTTGTTGGTCATGTTGTACACCCAGATTCAGTGTGAATACAGCCACCATACCTCACTCAGGGATGGCTCACAAAATCCTCTGGTCTCCCTGTCTGCAACATTCAATAACAGAACATTCATGAAAATAACACCCACTAACTTTCCAATAACAGAATGGGAGAACATCAGAAACAGGGGCATGTTGTTCACCTCCCCAAGCCTGCCTTGCCCTTCACTAAGATCATGACTGATCTGCTCTTCGTCTCAAACCCTCTTTCATATCCAATTCTTCATAGCCCTCAACTCTCTGACAGGTCAATTTCCATCTACCTCATCTTCAAATACGTTCAGTCATCTAGCTCCTCGAACAACCTTGAGGAGAGAAATCCTGACATTCAATACCACCTGTTTGAAGAAAACACTTGCTGCTCCTATATCATGGCTTATTGATGTGAACAAAAGAAGTTGAGACAAGGGATCAGGTAAAAATGACTGGCCCCGATATCAAGGCAGTGGTTAACTTCTGTTGACATCAAGGAGCTTAACAAAACTGAACTTTATGGAAATCAGAGTAACCTCTCCAGTGTTTGGGATCAAAGGAAGATGTTCATCATCTCAGTCCTGGGTCACCTCTGAGGGAGATCCTCAGGGTAGCTTCCTCTTCACAAACATCTTCAGCTGCTTAATCAATGTCTCCCCGCCCCCACCTTCCCCACCATAAGATCAGAAGTGGAGATTTTCGCTGAAGATTCCACAATGTTCAGAACATTTTGTCCCCCGTCAGCTCCTGAACTGGTCTTTGTCTGTAACTAGCAGGATCCAGACTCCATTGAGACTTGTGCTGTTAAAGTGTCGGTAACATTCATATAACAGCACTGCCTGTCACTGCCTATTGCCACATCAAAACAAGGGTTCATTCAGCACCTCACGCTGGTTTCACAGGAATATGAGGAAGCCATTCAGCCCATTGACACTATTGGAGATGAACAGGGACAGCCCATTCAGTGCCTCCAGCCTATTACTCAGGAAGAGAAGGAGTCTAGTGTGATAGAGCTCACCAGAGCCCCTCGAAAATATTTGAAGGCGGTAGCCTAGACTTTAATGTTTTCTTATTTTAAAGGAAATGTAAAGTGTCTGTTCCAGATGCAATGTGACTGGTCAGACTACTCGGTGTGAAGCAAAACACCATCTACTTAAACACGAAAGAGAAAATGAAACCAAAAAAGAGGAATTTAGAATAACGCAATTCTATTGGATATCTTAAGAGAATAATACATCTAGGAACTAGTACTGATGAACTGTTCCAATACAGGAAAATCCCATAAACACAGCCCCTTGACAAATAGAAATATTCAGACACAGATTGTCACAAACATTTCTCCAATCCAAGAATTAAAAACAGTATCAAGAGGAATTTCAGAGAGAGTAGCAGCAGGAGACATTCACTGAAGCTTCCAACTCTGTAGAGACCCCAATAGTTTCTAATGTTACTGAGAAACCAAAACCCAGAGATCCTAATCTGTAAGAGCTGGCCACACCCATTCAGGTTGCATTAAAATTAACCTAAGGCCTCCCTAGCTGTTACTCAAGTGGTCTTAACTAGCCAGCTTGGCAACAATCGTTCAATCTCTCTCATAAAATAAACCAGGACAAAATAACCTCTTAAAGCTGCAACATTGTCACACTAGTCAGTACAATGAGCTGGCAAACAGGAACCAGGGTTAACCAGTCAGGCCCTTGGCCCTGTCAAATCGGACGAGGTTGAAGCCAATCTCTCCTTTGAGTCACTTACACAGGAACAGCAGGAGGCCATTCCCACCTCAATGCACTTACACGGGTGCGAATGAGGTAATTTTTGTTGATTCCTGATGAATGTCTTATTCCTGAAACGTTGATTCTCCTGGTCCTCGGATGCTGCCTGACCCGCTGTGCTTTTCCAGCAATTGATGCTCTCCTCTGATCTCCAGCATTGGCAGTCTTAAGTGTCTCCTAATTGATGCTCTAACATGATGAACAAGTGGGGCAGAGGCTGCACAGACAGACTGTTCCACGTTGTTCCTCTTGGCTCCGTTGTTTATGATACACATGTGGGACATTAACGTGGTTTTCTAGAGGTGGGCAGGGAAGCCATATGTCTTGTGTGAAATCTCAAGAAGGCACCTTCCATCTCCACAAAGACGGCCTGGTGTTGTCTATGTAGGTCGGAAGCTGGTGGGAATGGCTACCTGTTTCAGACGGAAGGTATTTAGGCTGCTGTTGGGGATTGTGAGCAACCTGACGTTCAGTACAGGGTTCACTCGCTGACTGCACTATAACATGGGGAGAGTTAATTAGGAAAGTCAGGTTAGACTGATGAATGGACTCTCTAAGTTCAAATAATGCTGATCTTGTTCATGTTGACCTTGTCTATTGCATGTCCTGTTCAGTGTAACCTGTATGTCTTACTCTGTCCAAGTCTATTTCCACCCTATGATCTGTCTGGTCATGCTTACTATGATCTTCCTCCACTGTTCATAAGCAAAGTGTTTCTCTGTACTGAGATACACGTGAAAATAAATCAAACCAATAAATCCTGGGTAAAGTATGGAATTTCTGTCTCTGTCAATGTCTCTTTTGGAAATAAGAGATAGCTGCCACTCCTTGTGTTTCAGCGTCACCATTTCTTCGTCTCTCACAGCTCTACAGATTAAACACTCAGCTTATTCACTCTATCCTCATGTTACCATCACCCGTGTCTGTGGGAAGGGAATCATTCCTTACAAAGGTGATCAAATCGGTACAGAGTGCCCCAAATGCTCTCTCAGCAAGTCTCTACAACAGCAGGAAGATGGCTTTACTTATGTACTCGGATCATCTTACAATGAAGGAGAGCGTACCATTGTCTGCACCCATTACTTACACAGGGTTTGATTCGGAGCAGTCAGCATAGACTTGTGAGTGGGAGATCATGCTTCCCAAATTTCTTAGAGTCCTTTGATGAAGTGACCAAGAGGTTTGATGAGGGCAGAGTGATAGACGTAGTCTCGATGGATTTCAGTAAGGCCTTTGATTAGGTTCCACATGGCAGGCTGCTCAGGAAGGTTACATCTCGTAGAATGCGGGGGGAACTGGCCAATTGGATACACAGTTGGCTTGATGGTAGGAAGCAAAGGATTTAGTGGAAGGATGTTTGTCAGACCGGAGGCTGGGTCTATGGCTGTTTGTTCTCTATGATTTGGTTGAGAATGTACAAGGTATGATTAGTAAGTTTGCAGATGACATTAAAGTCATTGGGAGCATAATCAGTGAGGACGTTTATCAGAAATTGCATCAGGACCTTAATCAGGTAGGAAATGGGCCGAGAAATGGCAAATGGAATTTAATATAGAAGCGTGAGGTCTTGCATTTTGGAAACTCAAATCAAGGTAGGACCTTCATGGTGAATGGGAGGGTCTTAAGGGTGCAGTGGGTAGAGGGACTTTGGTGTTCAGGTGCACGGTCCTCTAAGAGTGGAGTCACAGGTAGACAGGGCAGTGAAGAAGGCTTTTGCCACATTGGCCTTCATCAGGCAGGATATTGAGTATAGAAGTTGGGAGCTTATGTTGCAGTTACACAGGACTTTGGTAAGGCTGCACTTGGAGTATTGTGTTCAGTTTTGTCACCTTGTTATGGGGAGGATGTTATTAAATTATAAAGAGTGCAGAAGAAATTTACAAGGACATTGCCAGAACCCATTGGTCTGAGTTACAGGGAGAGATTGGACAAGCTAGGACCTTTTCATTAGCGTGTAAGAGACTGAGGGAGTCCTTATAGAGCTGAATAAAATCACGAGGGGTATGGATAGGGTTAATGCTCTCAGTCTTTTTCCAAGGTGTAGAGAATCGAGGATTAGAGGGGATCGGTTTAAGGATAAAGGGGAAGGAATAAAAGGGAACCTGAGGGGCCACTTCTTTATACAGAGGGCTGGTACGTGGATGAGTTGCCAGAAGATGTGATTGAGGGGGGTAGATTAACAACATTTCAAAAACATTTTGATAAATATGTGGATAGGAAAGGACTGGAAGGATATGGGCCAACTGCAGGGAAATGGGGTTAGCGTGGATGGATATTTACAAGGTGGACTCGAACCCCTCTGTTAATTAAACCCAAACACCCAGAAAAGCTCGCCTCACCTTGTAATCTGTTAAAATAAGAGCGACACAGATCTCCTACATTCCACTATTTGAACAAAAATGTGAAGTTAGTTTCTTAACTTTAATAGTGAACACTAAACAACAAGTATTCGCAAATACAAGCCCCTCTTTTCTTAGCCACTTACTCTCTGTCTCCAACTCTGTAAAAATATGCTGTTCCAACAAAAACACATATGAAACATTAAAATCTCAAGACCCTACAGTCTCCATCTTCCCCGCTGTGTTCACTCTTCCAGCTGCTGTTCTCCCTGGGTCATGTTTTTTCTATTGCAAGTAGGTTTACATGAACATGTATCTTTGATAGAGAGTGTTTCGCATGGTCAGTTAGCACTCCTGCTCTACAGCAGTTACTCTGCTGTTGGATGGCAGCAGCTCTCCCTCCAGTGTTCAAAATGCTGGGTTTATGTACTCCCCATAATATAATAATTCTCATAATTTGATTGCTGTCCAGCTGTCCAAACAATAATATTCAAATTCTGTTGGTTTCTGGTATCCTAAGCATTATTTAACCTCTTTGGTTGCGTTTGGATGGCTGTCAAAACAGCAACCAAAACTCAGGTATCCATTTCTCAGCTAATGGTGACATGTGGAACAGTGTGACCTTTAGGTAGCATCTGTGGCTTTAATTTCTATTCAACAAAACCCGATCTGTCTTAAAGTGCCCATACATGTTTTTGGCTTCATAACATCTTCCTGCTTCAGAAAATAAAATGAACAAGCAGAATGAAAAGATGGCTACATTTCTTTTCCTCTAATTCTTCATCCCAATTATATGAAATGCAAAAGTATTAATCTCAGTTATATCATTCATATTAATTCTGCACACCAATACAACAATGGTATAAGTCAAATCTTATCTGCACTGCTTTCCTTTTAATCCGCGAAAACCCATCTGCCATCACATTGTAGGAGCCGCAGCATGTACATTTTGTGAGTTTAAAATCAGTAAGGTAAGACTCCAATGAAATACTCTCATATTCTGGTCTTTAAATATTCCAAAGAATGCGAGAGATTTGTCGTTGTCCACAACCATCTCTGACAATTTGTTTGTCATATAAACATTAAAATATTGTCAGGCCAGTGTGGAACATAATCATTCTTTTTCAATAATGGAGATTTTGCATTTTTTTCTGGTGGATATTGAGTTTTTTCGACAAGTAGCCAATTAGCTATTCAATTCCATCATCCTCTTTCTGTATCAATACATCTCCGACCCCGATATCCCGAGCATCAAACACAATTTTCAAAGGGTTTCAAAATATTTGGTGTAGCTAAAACTGGTGTGGTGATTAATCCTGCTTTAAAATTATCAAATGCCTCCTGGCATTGTTCTGTCCACTACAATTCTGTGTTCTTCTTTACTAAGTCCATCAGTGGTGCCCATACGCTGCTGAAGTTTGGAACAAACTTCCGATAGAATCCAATCAGTTCCAAAAATCGAAGCACCTCTTTCTTCGAGGATGGTTGTGGAAATTCCTCAAAGCCCTTCGTTTTTGTGTTCCATGGGGTCAACCTTCCATGTCCAATGTAATGTCCCAAGAACGTCACCTCTGCCTTCGCGAATTCTGTTTTCTTTAAGTTTATTACCAAGTTTGCTTCTTGTAATCGTTCAACATGCTCTGCCAACTGTAATGTGTGAGCTTTCAATCACTTGCTAAAGGTCACTACATCATACAGATAAACTACACAATTTGTTCATCTGACCATAACTCTGTTCCTGAGTCACTAAACCTGGCTTTGAATGGAATTCCTATCACTGGTGACAATACTAATACGTCATCCCCACAGGAAATCGTCAAAAGTTCAGAGGTTTTATCTGCCACGTGCTTCATTCTATGCTGTGCCCTTCAGGTGCTGTTTAGCGAACTCACCTTCTCCATCTAATTTCTCCCTCACCTCGCATACATAATCCGAGTGTGAGATCTCTGACTTCGGTCCTGTCAATTTATATTCAATTAATTCCAAAGGACCTCTCACTTCAAATATTAACTCAATGGAAGTAAACTGAGTAGATTTATTTGGGGCAAATAATTTTTGTCCAATGGCAAACAATTCAATGAGACACCTACATTCCAATCATTTCGGTAATCCTGACAGTACACTGTTAATATGGTCTTCAGCGTCTGATGCTAACTTTCCAAGGCTCCCTGGGATTCAGGATGGGACGCCCTTGATTTAAACTGCTGTATGCCTAAGCTATCCATGACTTCCTTAAATAGCTGAGCGGTAAAATGAGACCTTGGTCTGACTGAATCTCTCTGCGGAGCCCACAGTGAGTAAAGAAAGATACCAACTCCTCCACCTCCCTTTTTACCTTAACGCTCCATAATAGAATTGCCTCTGGAAATCTCGTAGACACATCCACTATGGCTAGCAAATATTAGTTTCCACTTTTATTTTAGATAGGGGAGCTACACAACTCATCATAACCTACGTGAAATGTTCTTCGAATGCAGGAATTGGTAACAAAGGTTCTGGCTTTATTACTGCCTGTGATGTACCTACCATTTAGAATGTTTGACATGTACGTCAAAAAATAACCACGTCCGTGTGCATTACAGGCCACTAGAAATGCCTCTGTACCTTAACCTGATTCTTCTGTACACCTAGGTGACCCCCTGCAGTTAGTTTATGTGCTACCCGTAACACTGTACGCTACCTCTAAAATAATCTGGTGCACTTCGGCCCATTTCCCTTCTGCACTAACCTATCGGGGTCTCCATTTTAATTTTAGCATTCTATCTTTAAGTTAATAACGTTCGACAATATATTCGGATTACTTTTCTGTGTGTGTGCATGTGTATGTGTGTGTGAATGTGTGTCTTTATCTGTTGTAAGTCCATGAGCCTTTCTGGACTAAACACCTCTGCCTGACCCTCTGCCTGTTCAGGTTTTTCCTGCACCGTTACATCAAACAGGGAGTCAGTTCACTGCACATCAACTCCTTTGGCTTTTTGTTACGGTTTTCCTTCCTGCTCTAACTTATGACAGTGGAATCTTGTTACTATACAGTCTGGAAAAATCCTGGGTATTTTTCTTTTAACTCCCCAATTCCCTAGTTTTCCTTTTGCCTTCTCCAATACAAGGGGTGCCACTCCCACCTTGGATCCTTTTAAATCGTTCACAAGAATAAACTATATTCCAGGAAATGACACTCTGTTACTCACTGTCACTGTTACTTCCCCAACCTTGATTTGGCATTCCATCATGATGTTACACAAGGGAATACTTAATTTCTAACCCCATTCCACAAATTGTTACGATCTTGATTAATATGTCAGAAAGAGTGAAAATACTTTCATCTCTCACTATTAGAGGCCGAGAGAAAGTGAGGGCTGCAGATGCTGGAGGTGAGAGTTGAAAAGTGTGGGGCTGGAAAAGCATAGCCAACCAGGCAGCATCTGAGGGGCAGAAGAGTTGACATTTCAGGCATAAATTCTTCATCAGGAAAGTGGGAGGTGGGGTAAGGGAGGGGGAAGTGGGCTGAGAAATAAATAGGAGAGTGGGAGTGGAGCTGGGTGTAAGATAGCTTGGAAGGCGATAGGTAGACGCAGGTGGGGTGTTATGGTGATAGGTCGGAGAGGAGGGTGTTGTGGATAGGTGGTAGGACAACTAGAACCCTCAAACTAGAACCATCATCAACGTTGACTTCACCAAATTCCAAATCTCCCCTCCCCCAACCTCTGCCAGATTGAACCATTCAACCTAGCACTGCCCTCTTGAACCGCCCTAACTGGCCAGCTTCCTTCCCACCTACCGACTCCACCCTCCAAACCGACATATCACTATTACTCCAACCTACATCTTCTTATCGCCTTTCCAGTGACCCTCCCACCAGCTCAGCTACTACCCTCGTATTTATCTTTCAGCCCCATTGTCCCCCCACGCCATTCCTGACGATGGGTTTCTGCCTGATATTCGATTGTTCTGCTTTTTGGATGCTGCCAGATTTTTTGTGCTTTTCTGGCGCCTCACTTCTCAACTATTAGAGACTGAGCAGATCCCATATCTGACAAAATTATAACTTCTTGTCCTTCTCCCCCTGATCTTTCTGAGTAAACTTTATCTACAGAGGTGAATTCTTTCAGAGATCAGGTACCGACTCCATACCCAGACCCTGCCTAGGCTGTGCACTCTCCTGCAGTTCCTTGGCTCCACTTGGGGTCCCCTTTACCAGTTTCACTAATGCCACTGGCTTAGCCTCTTCTACCGCATCTTTCCCAAAGTTCCTTCCTTCAACGACCATCACAGTGTGTCCCAGCTTACTTCAATGAAAACACCTTTTCCCAGTGCCCTTCTTAAACCATCAGCACTGTCATTTTATGTGTTCCACTCCCTTGTACTGAGAACACCTGAGGCCTTTCACCACATTTCAATCCCTTTGGGCTTCTTTTTTCACTTGTGGTAAACTACTGTGCGCTACTGTTTGCTTTGTAATGTGTGAACTTCCCTTCTCCCAATTTCTATCCCTCATAGCATGAAAATTCTCCTGGAAGCTAAATTTCATCTCATGCACCAATGCATATTTACCTGCCATTTCTGATGCGCTTCTCGCTTCTTGAACTTTCTGTTCGTGCACATGAATTTTTACCATCTCTTGAAGTGAGTCTTTCAACTTCTTCAGCATAATAATCTCCCTTCGAGCCTCACAGGTCTTATCTGTTTTTAAGTCCAGCACTCATCTATCAAAATGACTGTAGTTAATTCTTTCAAACTTAACATAAGTCTGACCTGGTTCCGTCTCTATTTTTATGAACCTCTGTCTATATGCTTCTGCTACCAATTCATAACCAATCAAAATAGCCAATTTAACATCTTGATAATCTCTTGACCCCTCATCTGACAGCGCTGCACATACCTCACCAGCTGTGCCCACCAGCTTAGTCTGAACGAGCATTACCCACAAGTTCACTGGACACGTCATCTGCCTAGCCATTTTTTTCAAATGAAATAAAAAAGGTTTTGACATTTTTTCTCACCGAAATATGGCAAGGCACTAACATAGTTGTATACATCCCGACGTTCTCCCTTCATCTCCATCCTGTTAATTTAACTTTCTTGTCTAAATCCCAACTTCTGAATCTCAAATTCTCTCTCTCTTTCTTTTTCCTCTCCTTCACTTTTTTTCTCTCTCTGTTTCCGTCTCTTTCTTTATCTTCTAACTTCAGTTGCCATATTTTCAATTTAAGTTTTATCTAACTCGACTGCACGTGTCTGTTTCTCTAATACATCAAAGTGCTTTACCAACTCCATTACAAATTCAGCTTTCCTTTTGTCCCTGGTTAATCCCAATTCCAACCTATTTGGTAATTCTAAAAAATGTCCTCCTTTTGTCTTTCTAAACTTTCTTGGCAAATTTGGGAACCTCTTTAGTAATGTTAAAAGCCGTTTCCCTCACTTTTAACTTAAACAACCACCAGTAAACAACATTAAACAGATTTTCCGACCGGTTTTATTTGAAGATCTAGGTCACTAATTGCAACGTGTTGGAATTTGCTGGGACATTTTGCACCTGAAATCTGTTCAAATCTGTCCAAGTCCCTTACAGCGGGGCCCCAAACTGTGGAGACATCTATGTCGAGCACTTCTGTTAATTAAAACCACAAACCTAAAAAGCTCACCTCACCTCGTAATCTGTTAATACATGAGTGACAAAGAACTCCCAAGTTCCAATAATAAAAGAAAAATAACAGTTTGTATGTATGCAAGTTATCTCGCTGTGCTTGAAGGTTTGTTTTCTGACAATTCGACACTATGACTAGGTAACATCATCAGTGAGAGTCTCTGCTGAAGTGCTGGTGGTATGTTGCGCCTCTCTATTTATAGGTCTTGGGTTCTTTAGATGGGTGATGTCATTTCCAGTTCTCTTGTTTCACAAGAGAAGGTAGATAGGATCTAAATTGATGCGTTTATTGATGGACTTCTGGTCAGAATGCCATTCCTCTAAGAACGTCCTTGCGTGTCTTAGTATGTGTGTGCATTGTACCAATCAAAGTGGTGCCCTTTTTTGCCTGTATGTATGGAACATAGTGATAATGGGTCATGTCTTTTGGTGGCCAATTGGTGTTCATGTATCCTGGTAACACAACAACAGGACCAATTCAATGGCGGAAAAATAATTTTATATACACTGCTTAAATAATGTGTGTGTGCAGATAAGTAACATTTTTCATATGTGCACAACACATTCTAAATGAACAACGGAGACACAGTTAACTAAAAGTGATGCATATGATGTATAACATTTATAAAACATTAAAACATCATTTGATTCTCATCTAAAATGATATGTTTCCCCTTCCCTCAACGTTCCCTGTTTTTCTGGAATTCTCCACTCCAATCTCTAATTCTTATCAGGATGTGTTATAAATTCTTGCTTCTGGTGTCCCAACTTATTTCAGTTAATCCCCTTTCTACCAGAATTCAATATATTGGCCTGTTGGATACTTTCCAAAGCTAGTGTCTGTCATATTATTGGAGATAAAAATTCTGGCATCAGAGCCAGCAATTGAACACGATACGCTGTTGTCCATGCCCTATACAAAGGACCACAGTACACAGGAAATGCCAAAACATTGAGGGATGTGCATCTACTTCTTTCAATGATCTAGTTTTCTCATATTTCACATTTCCTCATCTATGTTGTCTCTCTCTTTCTCTCTTTGTATCTAGTTAAGAAATTTACCAATTATTCTTTGCGTTTCCTCTCTCAAAGCTCCTTCTTTCGGTTTATATCTATTGGTCTCTTCTTGATGTAATGTGATTATAATTGAACAATGTAACTACAATGACATGTGGGAGGAGCTGGCCAGAGTTAATTGGAAGTGGAGCCGAGCAAGGCAGACCATGGAACAGCAAAAGCAGGAATTTCTGGGGATATTTCGGAGGATATCAGAAATTCTCCCAAAGGTGATGAAACATACTCATGACAGGACAAGGCAACCATGAGTAATAAGGCATCAAACCAAAAGAGATACAATGAGATACAACCAAAAGAGATACATACAATGTGGTGAAGATGATTGGGAATCCAGAGAATTCATTGGCTCGGAAAGTACATAAGGCTGGCATCACTGACACGACAGAGCTCTTAATCATGGTCAGGGAGAGAAACAGAGGAAACACATTCACTTTAAACACAGAAAAATGGTATTACTCAAGGAAAAAGATTCAGATGAATTCAACAATTGAATTAAAAACAGTTAATTGGTTTTGCAGAATGTGTCAGATTGAAAGCATGACCCAGGAAGAGACCCTCAGCAGAATGAGAGTATGAAAATGGAAGTGTTACTACATCAGAAACCAGAGTAGGTCACTGAGTACATGACTGATGGGTGAATGGGTCTCGATGTGAACTAAGGGACAGACAGCAGAATTGCATTGCAGATATTGCAGCTCAAAACTGCGTATTTATGTGGTGCTGGAGACTACAGCAGCAGAAGCAAAACCGCATTCAACCACAACCTGTAACTTTTAGCCTCGAATAATTTCCTCAGTCTGCCATTACCACCAATATGATCGATGTTTCAGTAATGACTGTGGGTGAACATGACTGGGTCAGAACCACGTGAACCTAAACCTGACGTGAACCCATTAAATCTACCACATTTGACCAACAGACCTGATCGAAGCTCCGCAATCCTGTCACATTCTGACATAACTGGTGATGGATGATTAAACAAATGACTGGAGCAAAGGGCTCCACAAATATCCCCATCTTCAGTAATCGAACAGCTCTGCACATCAGTGTAAAAGACCAGGATGTGGAAGCTGCACCACCCTCAGCCAGAAGTGTGGAGTTGATGATCCACCTTACCCTCGCCATGATACCCACAGAATCACAGATGCCAGTCTTCAACCAATTCAATTTGCTGTACGTGACATGAAAAAACTGCTGAACACAGGAAGTACGAAAAAGGCAATGGTCCCTGACCCCATTCCTGTAATAGGACTGAAGACTTGTGCTGCACAACAAGCCGTGTCCCTGGGGAAGCTCTTTCATTCCAGCTCTAACTCTGACATCTCCCTGGTAATGTGGAAAATTACTCAACTATGTCCAGTTCCGAAGAAGATTATAATTACAATCTGGCCAGTTACCTCCGCCTCACTCCCACCAGGACAGTCAAATTGGTGGGAGTTCTTTTTGACAGAGTTATCAAGCAGCACAGAAATAACCTGCTCAGTATGATTTCAGATAGGTCCCCATGCAGAGATGGTGCTACTGTGGAAAGGTCACTGTATTACTAATCCAGACCAGGCTAATGCTCTGGCAGCTGGTGTAAATTAAACACAATTGACAAAATATTAAGATGCAAAATCTGGTGTCCGTAAATAGTGACCGTCAAGCCAATGTCGATTGTACACACCAATTTGCTTCACAAATGTCCTTTCAGAAAGTGAATCTCCCATGTTTTCCTGGTCTGGCCTAAACGTGACTGCAGACACACAGACATGTGATAAACTCTTCAATGGTCTCTGAATCCGCCAAACAAGACATTCTATTGTATCAAACTGTTCCGAGGTCGAAAGGATAAAACCGGACAGAACACCCGGCCCCAGCCTCAGCATCGGGAAAAGGGAATGAGAAACACAGTCCTGTTGACCCTGCAGAGACCTCCTTCCTAACATCTGAGAGCTTGTGACAACATTTACAGACTACATAGAAACATCGGGAATGGAGTAGGTCATACAACACATTGAGCCTTCCCCATTCCAGTTCATGTTCAAATATGTACACAATGCACTTTTTCCACACACTGTACACATCCCTTAATGTGATTAACTGTGGGAAGCTATAAAGTAGGAAGTGCACTAGCCCCTTTGGTCTGTCGAGTTTCCTACCCAATTCAATATAATGATACCTGGCCCTTCATTTCCATATCGTTCTCCTTCTCTCCGACCATTCCTTTACTGTCTCTAAATCATTATTTATATTCAGTGTCTTGGCTTCCAGGTTCGAGTGCATTCCCCAGGTTCACCAGTCACTGAGTGCAGACATTTATTGTCATCTCATTGCAGAATGGCCTGTCTGTACCTAATACTGTGGCCCCTTGTTTTAGACACCACAGCCAGGGGAATTATTATCCCTGCTTCCATTCCGTCTCACCCTGTCAGAGTTTTATATATCTCACTGAGATCTCCACCCATTTTCCTAAACCCCATGGAATACAGGCCCAGTCGCCCCAAACTCTGCTCCCACAACAAGCCTGATATCCTAGAGATCAGACTGGTCATCCTTTACTGCTCTCCCTCAATGTCAGGTTTGTCCTTTATTATGCACTGAGACCAAATCTGCAGAATACTGCACAGTGTTTGAGATAGGGTCACACCAAAGCTCTCTACAGCTGCAGTAAGACACGCTTACTCCTGGACTCAAATCCCCCTGAAATGAAGGTCAGCACATCATTGATCTTCCTAGCTGGTTCTTGCTCCTGCAATATTGCTTCCAGTGACTGGTCTACAGGGAGATCCAGATCCTTTGCAATGTTACAGCTCCCCATTTGGTAGGTCTTTGTACACTGGGCAGCGTGTGAATGCCATTCCCAGTATTGCCTTGTGGGTTCAGACCTCACTGTGCTGCAGGGACCTCGGAGGGCCGCGCAGAAGGAAACAACAAAAAGGCTCACACGTCGCTTTTCAGATCAACATGTTTCAAACAATCCTTTTTCAAACGAAAAGCTGCCAATCTCTTGTTCCCACCAAAGGGCGCACTGTCACCTCTCCCCACATTGCTCTCCATCTGCCACGTATTTGCCCATTCACTCCACTTGTCTTCGTCACCTTGAAGCTTTTTTACAACCTCCTCACCCACTCGCAATCCAACATCCTTTAGTTCTGTCAGCAGGTTGGGATATATTGTATTTGATTCCGACAACCAAATGTTTAATGGGTATTGTGAACAACTGGGACCTGAGCACCGATCTCTGTGATATCCCAGAAATCTTGCTCTGTTATTTTTTAAAAATGATATTTATTTCCTGAATCTGGGTGTGACTGGCTGGGCCAGCATTTATTGCCTGTCCCTAGTTGCCCCTTGAGAAGGTGGTGGTGAGCTGCCTTGTTGAACCACTGCGGTCCACTGTGGATTCAGTGATGGTAACACCATCGAATGCCAAGGGCAGTGTTTAGATTGCATTTTATTGGTGATGGTCACGGTCTGGCAATTGTGTGATGTGAATATTACTTGCCACTTGTCAGCCTGGATACTGTCCAGATCTTGTAGCATTTGGACATAGACTTCTTCAGTATCTGAGGAGCCACAAATGTTGCTGAATATTGTGCAATCATTGGCGAACATCCCCACTTCTGACCTTAGAATAGAGGTAAGGTCATTGCTCAAGCAGCCCTGAAGATGTATGGGCCTAGGCCACTGCCCGAGGGACTCCGACAGACTTGTCCTGGAGCTGAGTTGACTGACCTTTATCAACCATGACCACCTTCCTACATGTCAGGTATGATTCTAACCAGCGGGGAGTTTGCCCCTGATACCCATTGATTCCAGTGTTGCTAAAGCCCCTTGATACCACACTTGGTCGAAGGCAGCCTTGATTTAAAGGGCTATCGCTCTCACCCCATCTCTGGAATTCAGCTCTTTTGTCCATGTTTGAACCACGGTAATGAGGTCAGGAGCTGAGTGGCCCTGGTGGAGCCCAAACTGAGCGTCATTGACCAGGTTATTCCTGAGCAGGTACTGCTTAAAAGCACTGACACCTTCCACCACTTTACTGATGATCGAGAGTAGACTGATGCGGTGGTAATTGGCCGGATTGGATTTGTTCTGCTTTTTATATACAGGAGATACTTGGGGTAATTTTCCACATAATCGGGGAAATGTAATTGTTGTAACGGTATTGGAACAGCTTGGTGAGGGCAGTGACAAGGTCTGGAGAACAACGTTTCAACACTATTGCCAGAGTGTTGTCAGGGTATGTACCCTCTGGGGTATCCAGTGTCTCCAACTGAATCTGGATATCGTGTGGAGTGAATCAAATTGTCTGATGACTGGTAACTGAATTGTTGAGGGCCACTGGAGGAGGCCGAGATGGATCATCCACTCAGCACTTCTGACTGAAGATTGTTGGGAATGAGTGAACGTTATGTTTTGCACTGAAGGGGTGGGCTCTTCCATCATTAAGGATGGGGATCCTTGTGGAATCTCCTACTCCGATGACTTGTTTAATTGTCCATAATTATTCTCTACTAGAAGTAGAAGGACTGCAGAGCTTAGATCTGAACCGTTGCTTGTGGGATCACTTAGCTCTGTCTATGACGAACTGCTTATGCTGTTTGGCACGCAGGTAGTCATGGTTGGTGACTTCATCAGGCAGACACCTCATTTTCAGGTATTCCCAGTGCTGCTCCTGCCATCCTGCATACTCCATTGTACCAATGTTGATCCTCTGGTTTGATGGTAATTGTTGTGAGGAGGATATGCCAGGCCATGAGGTTGTGCTGGAGTACAATTATGCTGCTATTGATGACCCGCAACACGTTATGGAAACCCAGATAGATCTGTTCGAAGTCTGTCCCAGTTAGCACGGTGATAGTGCCACCCAAAATGGTGGAGGTTATTCTCAATGTGCAGGTGTGACTTTATCTCCACAATAACTATGCGGTGGTCATTCTTACCGACACTGTCATGGACAGATACTTCTGCAGCTGACAGATTAGTAAGGCTGTGGTCAAATATGGCTTTTCCCTCTTGTGGGTTCCTTCACCACCTGCCGCAGACCCAGTCTATCAGTTATATCCTTTAGGACACGGCCAGCTCAATCAGTAATGCTGCTGCTTAACCACTCTTTTTGTGGACATTGACATCCCCAACCCAGAGTACATTTTGTGCCTTTGTCACCCTCAGTGCTTCCTCCAAGTGTTGGTCAGCTTGGAGGAGTACTGACTCATCAGTTCGGAGAGGCTGGAACATGTTAATCAGCAGGAGGTTTCCTTTCCCATGTGTAAACTAACGCCATGAGACTTCATGGAATACAGAGTCACTGTTGAGGACTCCCAGAGCAATTCCCTTCCTACTGTATCCCACTGTGCCACCACTTCTGCTTTGTCTGACCTGCTGGTGAGACAGGAGATATCCGGGGAAGGTGATGGGGTGTCAGGGATATAGTCATACTCACAGAATCTTACCTTAAATACAATGTCAGGCTGTTGCTTCACGTGTCTGTTTATTTCTGTTCACTGTTTCCTGCCAGTTGTCCCATTCTGGAAACATGACCATATATTTGCCCCAATCCACTAAGATTTGAATTTGCAAATTAGGCTGGGCGCTTTATCAACATTTTTCTGAAAATCCACGTGTTTTACATCCATTGTTTCTCTTTCATTTGTCTCCCAGTCTGTTTCTCAAACATAATTCCCATTTCATAAATCTATGTTAGTGTTGTCTATGACCATTACTTTCAGTCCCAATGATTTCTCCCAAACCATTTATTTACTATGTTCTGTGTTCCATGTACTATTTCGTTTTCCAGACCAGACTTGGTTTTCCTGGTATTGTCAGAAAGTTCTGTAAAGTCAGAACTGAAGTTGTGGATTCATAGTTTTGCCATTTCCCTGTTTCCCATTCTCCATTCTCTGGTTTCAAACTGGAAGGAAACTGCACTGTTTTTTCATACTTCTCACATTGACATAATTTGACAAGCTATAACAGTTCACTCTTATAACCTTGTGAACATTATCTTCAGAAACCCATCAATTCCTATCTTAAGCTGCTCAGCTCCACATCAGACACGCACAGGAGCATAGTCTCTGTACCAAGAGAAATACAGCACGATCTATATTAGTCCCACTTTCCAACACCAGGCACATAGCCTGGAATGTTATGAAAGTTCCAAATGCTCGTCCAAGTACTTTTAACAGTTGAGAGGTTAGCCGTGATTATTCCCCACTCAGGAAGTACATTCCAGACCTCAACACCCTCTGGGTGAAAAAAAGTAATCTTTAAATCCTCTCTGAACCACAAACCCTTCACTTTAAAAGTGATGCCCCTTGTTCTTGACCCTCTGTCTAAAAGGAACAGTTGTTGTCTGTCCACCCTGTCCATGCCCCTTGTTAACTTATCCTTCTGAATCACATTCCCCTCAGCCTCTCCGTCCAAAGTAAACAATCCGAGCTTATCTAGCCTCTCTCCATAGCTGATATGCTCCATCCTAGGGAACATCCTGGTGAATCTCCTCTGCAAACCCCTCCAGAACAATCACATCCTTCCTGTAATGAGGCTCCCAGAACGACATACAGTACTCCATCATGGACTAAACCAAGCCCTGTATAGCACTTATAATCTACTCCCTGCTTAATAAACGCTACACCCAAGGTTCAATTCTCAACTAGTCCATTACCCTGTTCAGTCACATTCAGGGATGTGTGGAGAAATACCCTCTGAGCTTCCTAGTGTGCTGCCAATCATTGTGTACACCCCATGTCTGGTTCCTCCTTCCAAAGTACATCACCTCATATTTATCAGGATCCCATTCCATCTGCCATTGATCTGCCCATCTGATCATTCCACTTGTATTTTCCTGTAAAATCAGAACTTCTTCCTCACTGCCAACCATTCGGCCAATCTTTGTGTCAAACACAAACTTACTTATCACAATTCCCACCCCTCCACCCACTCCCCCTCCAGATTCACATCTATACCATTTATGAATGCTACAAACAATAAGGGACACAGCACTGATCCCTGTGGTACACCAGGGAACACTGGTCTCCAGTCATACAAACAGCCTTCTCCCACCACCCTCTGTCTCCTGACACTAAGACAAATTTCGTTGTAACTTTTCAAGTTATCCTTGATACTGTGAGATTTTACTTTATGTTTTTCAGTTTCCCATGCGGAACTTTGTCAAAGGCCTTGCTGCAAAACTAAATAAGCGACCTCCTCAAACTAATTCAATCAAATTCATTAGATGCGACTTCCCTCTGATAAAGTCATGATGATTATCCCTGATCAAACCTTGTGACTCTGATTGGAGTTCGATTTTCTCCTTCTCTATTTTCTCCAGTTGTTTCCTGAACAGTGATCTAATACTCGCTCGTCCATTGTTACCTTGGCAAATCTCTACCACCCTTACTGTGAAGTGGAATCATATTAGCTGTTCTCAAGTCCCTCTGGCACCTCCCCTGTGGTCAGATTCCAATTAAAGTTTCCTCCCTTGACTCCAACATTATCCAGACCTGTGGATCGGTCCAATTTTATACCAGACACAGCCTCAAACCCCCGCTCGTATTTTACATCAATCTGTTCAAGAACTTTCCAGTCCATCTTCTCGAATTCTGTACCTGCATCCTCCTTCTCCCAAGTAAAACTGCTGTGATGTTTACATGTAACAATCTATCAATGTTCTCCGGGTTGACACACTGATTGCCCCCCTTTGGTTTCTAATGGATACTAACTATTTGCTGATTATTCTGTTCTACTTGCCCGTGTAGAATACCGTGAGATTCTCCCTAATCTCACCTGCTTGCACTTCTCCATGTCCCTCTGTTATTCAGTCCCCTCTATGTTCCTAAGTTTCTAAGTTTCACTACAATCACCTCTCATCTTTTGACATTCGAGATCACAGGCTGAGTTTCCCCATCAGACAATCTTGCCATTATATGGATTAATCTGGAGAATACCTTTCGCAGTTCCTCTGTAGTCAGTATATTCTATCTTAGATTGGGACTCCAAACGGTACGCAATACTCTAAGTTTAGTCTCAGCAACACTGTATGCAGCTGGTGCACGACATCTTCTATATTCCAATTACATTCACATGAATGTAAATCTAATTTTTAGTTTCCTATTTGCATGCGTTCTTCCCAATTCCTTTCACTTTAACTTTCCTTATGATGTTAGTGGGAGAGTTCTTAAAGAAAGATCCTCCTGAATATCCAACTATACGTTATCCATTAGCTCCTTGTTGCCTACGTCCACAAGAATCATCTTCAAACCATTCCAAAAAATGTTTTCCACGTATGGTTTTCATTTCATCGATGCATTATCATCCTCCCCAGTTTTCCAATTACCTTCTATATATCCAGTAACACGTTCTTTGTAATTCAGCCCAAGAGACACCCGACCGCGGAGTTAACTGATCGGTAGTTCACCACTCTCCATCTTCATCCTTTCTTAAACTGTTGGATAATACTTATAACTTTTGCCATATCCAGGTTGGCTAAACATCTTTCCGGAATGTATTGGAAAATAACGTGATAATCTGCGATGCAATCAATATACCGTTTGCTGCTTCCTCTGAAATTCTTGCATGAAGAATCTCTCGCCAATGTAGAGAAGACCACACTGAGTTTAAAGGATGCAGTAGATGAGGCGTTCTGTCTCCCTTCATCACCTATCGCTTTCAACACCACCTTCATCTCCCTATCGCATTCCTAGCTACCTGCCTCCTGCCACACCCCCTTCTCATTTATCTCTCAGCTGCCTTGACCCAGAAGCCTCATTCCTGATAAAGGGTTGTGCCCGAAATGACAATGCTCCTGCTCCTAGTATGCTGCCTGACTGTGCTTTTCCAGCGCCACTGATCTCCAGCAGCTGCAGTGCCCACTTTCTCCTCACACCTTCAGTGCTTGCATGATTCAGATTTATAACAGTTACTTCAAATAAAACAAAAACTACCGTTTACTCAAACAGCAGAAAAGAAAAACAATGCGTTGTGTTCACTGTTCCCAAAAGGTCCTTTACAGCAAAGTTTTCAATTATCTTTTCTAATCATCCAACACCAATTTCTAAATAACCTGATCTCTAGCTCAGTGCTTGACAAAATGTTAATGCCAGATATCTAACACATGCTCACGAAATCCATTTTTCCCAACATTAGCATTCAGTTGGGTTAACACAGTTTAGATATAATGTAAACAGGACATTATTACTGCAGTAGCCACAAATGTGTATATCTTATTTTCCTGTTTTATAACATGTCCAGCATTTGTATTGCAGCTTTCACTTTGATATCTAACTCCCATCAATGTTTCCTTCTGCTTGCTGTTTTTATGCTCCACCTTACAAGATTCTGTAAAATCTGAGTGACGTGGACTTTGGGGAGATTAGTCGTAGAGATCATCTTGCCACATCATTTATGATCTTCTTAAGCATCACTGTGACATTTTCTCTAGATTTCCCGTTATCCTAGTGGAGTAGAGAAGGACAATGATCATTCAACAATGCTCTATATTGCCCCAGCGTGCTGAGACTGCTCTAACCTGGGTGGGAACCTTACAACAGGCTGGTAAAGCATTGCTGCTGCTGTACAGGATCTTAGTGAGTTCACATCTGGAGTAGTGTGTACAGATTTGGTCTCTTCAATGAAGAAAGGATGTTGTTACATTGGAAGCAGCTCAGAGATGGTCCCCTCACCTGATTCCTGCAATGAAGGTGCTAGCTTATATCGAAAGGATGATCAGGTTGATCCAATAGCCATTAGACTTTACAAAAATGAAAGAAGATCTTATTTCAACATAGATGACAGGAAGGAGTCAACAACTGAAGAGAATTACACAGATAATGGAGGAATCCATTCCATTCTTCAGCCTGTTGCACACGAACAACAGAAGGATATTCAGGCCTTTGACACTGTTCCTCCAGAATAGGACGAGGCTGTTCAGCCCCTGAAGCCGAATGTATATTTCCAGGAGGACAGGAGGAGGCCAATCAGCCCATTGAATCTATAACACTGGCCCCAGAGTTGGCCATGCAGCACCTGTATCCTATTACACAGCAACAGGATCAGCCCACTCAGCCATCTCAAGTCCGTAATATAGGAACTGAAAGCGGTCACACAGTGACTGGAGATTTGTTACACTGGGATAACAGGAGGCCATTCAGACCCACTGAGTCTGTTGCAAGAGAATTGGATAAGGATAAAAAAAATCTGAGACTTATTTCATGAGAAAGGAGGAGGTAATTCAGACACGTGTCTGTTGTGTGGGAACGAGAGAAGACCAATCGCTCCCTTCGTCCCATCTCTGGGATACATGAGGAGACCGTTCAGCATCTCCACCGATTATGGAGACATATGAGAAGACCCATCAGCCCCTCAAAATGTTACACAGCAACGGGAAGGTTCCATAATTCCCCCCCTCTAACGCATCAACAGGAGGTGGTCATTCTGGCCTTGGAGATGACAACATGGAAAGACCAGAAAGACTTCATCCCATCGATTTTGTACACCAGCAGGATGATGAATCCAGTCAGCCACACATACCGCTTATACAACAATTGGAGCACATCTCTTAAAACCCATTTGCCCATTAAACAGGAATTCAAAGAAAACGTAAAGGTTTTAGAAAGGGAAGAACCTAGAATAACTGAATGCATTAGGGAGTAAAATGTAACAATAAAGTATTGTAATTTAAGGCAAGTTATTAGAATCCATTGTTGTGGACATTTGCAAACATAAACCACAAATCATCAGAATCAATATGGTTTTACAAAAGATAAATCATGATTGAAGTGTTTCCTTGAGTTATTTAAAGATGTGAAAAACAAGGTGGATAGTAGGAATCCTGGAGATGGAATATATCTGGTCTTCGTGAAGGATTCAGATACGTCCCTTCTCCAAAGAGTGAGTGGTAAGATCAGACAGCATCAGTTTAGGAGTAATTTATTGGCTTGGATGGAGGATTGGTTAACCAACAAAATGCAGTCAGATGAATAAACTGTGTCATTTTCTATTGGAAAATGCAATTTGTTGGATGCCATAGATTTCAGTTCTCATGCTTCAACCATTTGTGATCGACATTATTACTCGGTTGACGGGATAGAAAATACTATAGGGAGGAGAAAGTGAGGACTGCAGATGCTGCAGATCAGAGCTGAAAATGTGTTGCTGGAAAAGCGCAGCAGGTCAGACAGCATCCAAAGAACAGGAGGACTGATGCCCGAAACGTCAATTCTCCTGTTCCTCGGATACTGCCTGACGTGCTGCGCTATTCCAACAACACATTTTCAGCTCTAGGAAATACTATAGCCACATTTTCAGATGACACGAACATTGGTGGGAAATTACCTCGGAATGATTATGCAAGAGATTTAAAAACTATATGGATGGGTTGGGTGAATGGGCCAACATTTGGCAATGAAAATTAAAGTGAATAAATATGGGGTTATTCAAGTTGGCCAGTCTAATAAAACGGCAAATTATTATCTAAATGGAGAGAAACTTCAAAGTTCTTAAGTGCAGAGGGATCTGGGGGCCTGCATGCATATCACAGAAAACCTGCTTGCGGCTAATTGAAGTAATGAGGAATACAAGTATAACTTCAGCGTTTATTTGTAAAAGGATGGAGTAGAAAGGTAGGGAGTGTTGCTGTAGCTATGTAAGGCATTAGTGAGGCTGCAACTGGAGTACAGTTTGGGTGTCCTGTAGAATGAGGTATTTCCTTTGGAGGCAATTCAGAAGAGCTTCATTAGAATGATTCCATATTTGAAGTGTTTGTCTTATGAAGAGAAATTGAGCAGTTTAGGCCTGTACTGTCGATTTTATAAGAATGAAAGGAGAGGTCATTGAGGTCTGTAAAATGCTAAAGGTAATTGAAAGTGTAGCTGTGGAGTGGATATTTTTTCATGTGGCGCAATCTACAATAAGACACTACAGTTTGAGGATTGAGAGATAGCAGGGATGTGGAACAGAGGCCGCGATGACATCAGCCATGATTGTATTCCATGGCGGACCAGGTTCGAGGGGTTGGATTCCTGACTGATTCTCCTTGTTCATATTCAGCTTTACGACTGTGTTACACAGTAATGGGGGAGGATTCAGTATCAAACAGGAAGCAGGCACTCCGGATAAATCAGTCTAAATCAGTTTGACAGAACATCACCAGTGGAGCCACACAGTGACCAATGCTGGGTCCTCCACTATTTACAATCTATATCAATGATCAGGAGGATGGAACAGATATAGAGATACTGAGTTTGGTCATGTTGCTGTGATAAGCAAGAGATTAAATTATCAAGAGATGGTAGAGGGTCTACAGATTGATAGAGAGAGGTAAAGGCAATGGATAATAATTTGGCAACTGCAATATAACATGATATAATCTGTCATTTCATTTACAGGAATAATGGAAGGCAGTATGTTACTGAAATGGATTAATGATACTGTGTACTGGGGGGTTCATACCCATTCAGACATGGGAGGTTTTGTTCCATCCCTGATCGTCAGCTCCCAGACACTCCAACTGACCCTATTGCTCTCCATACACATGGAATGTTTTGAAGTGTTTGGTTGGTGATGGGGGGTGCTGTTATCAAACGTGTATCAAGGGGATTGTCTTTATCCCAGATACATTCATTCCTTTCTACATGGAGATCTGAAGACGATGGGAATGGCTGCCTGCTTGTGAATGAAGAGGCTGTGGCTGCAGTGAGGACAGGGGTATTCACCAACATGCTGTACTGTGATGGGCACGCTGCAAGATTAATACAGAGAGTGCTCCTTCAATTCCTCTACCTCTACCCATTGACACGGCTACTCTGCAGATGCCATGTACACCATCGGGAATCCCACTATACTGGATACACCCGGCAGCTCCCTGCTGAGGGAGAAACAATGTATTTACCTCATCCACCATATATATCCTCCATCACTGAATGGTTACATTGATGGCAACATACTGGGAGATGATGGATATGTTTGAAAAGTTCCAGAACATAGAAGCTGAATGAAACTTGACCCAAACAGCCCCTGGCAGCACCATCCTCCCTCCGGGGTGAAGCTGCAGGACGTGTTAAAGGAGGTGACACTGCTCTGTGACCAGCTCTTTGTTCAATCAGTGTCCCCTCACACTCTGCTCCTGGGTTAAGTGGAGCTTGGGAAGCTGTTCCTGGAAAACCCGGGGTGGACACAGCAGATCCCTTTTCCCACACACACTCACTGCGTGTTTTCAAAGCTTCCCCTCTCTGCAGCCTCTGCTCCATTTGTTGTTCATGTTCCAGACCCAGGTGTTGTAACTACAGTCCCCAGACTCCATCCAAATTTGGGTCACCAAATCCTAAGGTCTCCCTGAATGTCTGAGGCAGCTCACAGCACAACCTCCAGCAAACCATCCCCAGCTGCTGCACTAACTTTTTAATAACAGGAGTCAGTTAGAAACGCCTCGTCTATAAGTGTTGTGGACCAGAACAGATTCCAGCAAAATATTTTAAGAAGGCCACTTAGACCCAAACCTTTCGTTATTTTGAATATTGATGTGAAGTGTGCTTTGCAGATATATTGTGAATGGTCAAACCACTCGACATTAAGCAAAATATAATCTGTTAAAATGCTTTAGTTAAAATACAATTAAAGAAAAGAACATTTTGGGATAGCTTATATGTTGGAACACTTACACAAACAATAGATACTGTACCTTCTTGGTTTACACCGCTTGACACAAAGATATATTCAAATATAGATCCTTACAGAAGTTTTCTGATCCAGGAGAAATCAACATCAACAGAGATCTCAGAGAGAAAGGCAGAGAGGGATCATGTATTGAAACTTCCAACCCTTCTGGGACCCGAACAGCTTCTGAATGCTGCAGCTAAAAACAAAACGAGGAAACCTGGTCTGGGAGAGCTGGCCACTGTCCTTCCATTGTTACCACCGTTTTTATAAAACCTAAAGGCTTTCTCAGTTATTTACTTAAACTATTTCCAGACAGCAGTTCTTCACCTCTGCCTTTAAAACCTCTCGTCAAAAAAAACCCAAGAGAAAATAACCTTTTTACAGTGATAGTATCCTCACAATTCCATCTTTAATAAAATAATCCATCAATATACAAAGGTGGATTCATTTTAGACGTCCTAATCTTCCTCTATTAGTAGACTGCAATGCATATATATTACATTGACTCTGAGCATACAAAAGTTCACAACTCGATTCGATTTCAGTCATTTTTCTCCTGCCACAGAATGCCTTTTATCTTTCTTCGTCCAAGTCCCCACAATATGTCAAAACTTACTTTTTCTCGCCCTGTCAACTTAATAATTTCAAATTGAATGGCAGCAATAATAAACTCAATAAAGTTTTCTCCCTAATCTTCTCCACAAACTTTAAGGGGTCACGATCAGTGATAAAGATTTGTCTCGTGTATGTTATTCGCAATTTAAATGCTGAAATGTTGTAACGCTAACACCAAGCTCAAAGCCTCCTTCCTCATTGTGGAATAAATCTGTTGATGTTTCCACTGGACACTCCAACCACTCGTTACATAATGGAGCACTTCTCATCTCTCCAATAGTCCTTCTGAATGGCATAGCTCCTCATGACTCAGCAAAAAAGAGTTACATCCTTCTGTACCTCTTAATGCTGTAACCGCTTCGCCTGCTACTCCTGGCCTATTCCAGTAAACCTTACTCTCACAGGGATATATTTTAAGAAGATCTCACACATTTCTTCTCAATCCTTCACAGAAACCAAACTTTGATTTCCGAACTCAATCGTCATCAGCCATTTCAGCTTCTAATCTTGCCATTGTTACTCTCTGCCCTTCCACACGAGTTCTCCCGACTGCAGGAAGTGAATTGTTGAACTTCTCCAAAATTAGAGTCTCTCTCAGAGTGTCATAGGTTTGCTCTGTTTTTAATACCCTTCCCTACCTTTCAAAATTACTTTGTTTGATTCTTTCAAACACAACGTACGTTTTACCAAGGATGCTATTTTAGATTCCTGAAACACTTTCTGTCGGTTTTTGGCACAAGACAATATGCACTTCAGATGGCTTTCTTCACCTCCTCCGATAGGGATGCAAATACCTATCAGCTTTGTTTGGATAAACTAAATCCACATGTTCTCTGGCCGCTGCACTTGTTTAGCCACTTTCTGAAATGAAATTAAAAAGGCTCCCCCATCATTCTCATCAAATTTAGATAATGCCTGGATGTATTTAAACAGATCCTGATCATGCCTTTGGCTACCATAGGGTTGCTCAACCTCACTATCCTCTAATGAAAATCCATACAAAATGAAGAGGAATTTCGAATAACTTAACTATTGGAAACCTTAACCGAATAATGGATACAGTACGTTCTACAAATGAACTGTTCAATCTATTAACATCACCAAAACACACCCCTTGGTAAAAAGGAACATTCAGACATGCATTTTTGCATACAGTTCTCCAAACCAGGAGGAAACACCATCAAGTGAGGCTTTGGAGAGAGTAGCATCTAGGGATAATTTACTAAAACTTCCAACCCCTCTGGGACCCCAAGCACCCGGTGATTGTTACAGCTACAAGAAAAAACAAACTAGAAAGCCTGGTCTGTGCGAGCTGGCCATTGTTACTACTATTTATTAAAATCCCAAAACGCCCCGTAAGTTATTTACTTCAGCTGTTTTCAGTCGGCAGTTTGGACTTTAAGACCTCTTACTAAAAAAAATGAGAAACTAACATTTTATTAAAAAAAGTGACAGCATTGTCAGGCAATTTAGATGTCTGGCCCTTCACTCATTGGGCTTCCTCGTGTTACTTATCGCAAGGTCACCTGAGAGGGACAGCCACAGGTACAGACCAAGTTACAAGGATGTATCTCATAACTTCTGAAACACCCCTGTCCATGGACCATCACATGAGACATACCAGGAAGTGAACAACAGCTTGATACACACTATTTCAGTATTTCTGAGCTACACAATGCCAGCACTCGATACACTAGGGAGCCAAAACCCAAGGCCAGGGAAAGATACAAAGGGACAGAGAGATTCACTTTAAAGACAGAAACAGTCAGTTAATTAACTGAAAAGATGTTGTGGAAATATGTGGAAAAAGACAGGGCAGTGGGACTAACTGGAGAAGTGAGATCTTCGTGAGTAAAATGACAAGAATGAGAACATTGAATAAAGGCATTGTCAGATCAGCTGGAATGGTTTGTTACATCAAATTCTGAATCTGCTTGACAGAACACCACAAACAACATAAACTGGGACAAGATGACAGCCCAGCATGGAGAGCTGTGCACACCATGCTAGTGTGTTGCTCAGTAAACTGCACTATCTGCCCAGAATAGAGAGTATTTCAAACTTTACTATCATATGCTAACTATCCTCGCACAGATTACTGCCTACAATGGGAAGGTTTGCTGTGTGTGTGTGTGTGTGTGTGTGTGCGTGCGTGTGTGTGTGTGTGTGTGTGTGGTTGAATGCGAAACTCATTGTTTGAGAAGGAACGCACATGGAGGAAACTATTTTAAATACGAACAACTGGCAGGCTGTTTGTTAATCAACAGACAGAATGAGGGAAGTTTCATGTACAGATGATATAAAGTGTTTGAGAATGTTAAAATAAAGTCATTGCCAAACACAACAGCAATATACATCGGCGTGCACATGAATGACAGATAGATGGGAGTTTGGTGTGAGGTCGAATCAGATTTGTTTCGGCAGGTCTGAAGCCGGGACCATCAGCAGCAGATTATTGGCTTCATTAAGCCTGTACTTCATAGCTCAAGGTTCAAACAGCAGAAGGAATAAACCAGTGAGATACATTCTGGAGTGGGGAGTATTTCAAGTTAGAAATGTTCAGGGCATGGTGTCAGGAATCAGCTCATTGTCAAAGAGATATCCCACAGGTGTGACTTGTCTGCTTCAGCTGCAGATATTGGCCAGGGATGGGATGGAAACAGTGGAAGGAAGTAGAGTTTGTAACCAGAACAGTAGACGGTGACCTCCATGCTCTTAACAGCAAAGGCAATGATACGATGCATTATGATTCTCCCCTGAAACTGAATAGATCAACATAGAGACCCGTGAGTAGCACTGCCAGAGCAGAGAGCGAGACAGTAATCGAACACCTTCATTAATGTAGTTAGTAGTGGTCTGTAGAGTGAATGTCTGGATTCAGAGATTCAACAGGAACAATAATAGTGGCAAGTGTGTAGACTATATGAAATAACAATAATACAGTCATAACTGATTTATAGAAAACAAAATCTGGACAGTGACACTCACCAGGAACACCAACGATAGCCAGGAAGGAATAATAAAAATATTGAATAATGAGAAGAGCGTAATAGATCTGCGATGATAATGACAACCAATAAAATGCAGAAAGATACCAAACATAATCGGATAAGCTCCTGTATATTGTTGGAATATTCCTGTCTAATGTTCTCACATTCTGATCCATTGTTTGAATATTTCAGTCTAATGTTCTCAAATTCTGATCCATTGTTGGAACATTCCAGTCTAATGTTCTCAGATTCTGATCTCTCCTCCCCCTCTCTCTGGATCTGCTGTTCTCTGTCAGTGCTGTTGGTGATGCTCCCGCTCATGTTATGGAATAACACATTGAAAGACGCCCATTTATCATTAAAAGATGGAAACTCTCCACTGGGATAATTAGAATCCATGGAGATTGGCATTAATCGCAGTCACTGAACAAATAGGTTCAGTTAACCAGTTCAATACATCACTTTTCATTTACTGATTTTGGATGGGATGGATGAGGGTTGCTGAGGGATGGATCATAAATCTTTAAATCTTTTTATTAACTAGTATATAGAGTATTAACAGGACACTGCAGGGGTCTATATATGTTCCACTCTGTTTATGAAAGGAGGCAGTTATAAAATAACAGATCGGCTGCATAAAAGAAAATCGGGTGGGCAAGTTTCTAGATACCTGAACACAAAGTACGGTACTTATTGACCAGTGTGCGGCCACTCCTGGTTTTGATGCCCTGTTATCAAATCCTTTCATAACCTTGAGACAGAGCATTGAGACTGCTGCTCAGGAACAGGCCGAAGCAATTCTGTCCCTATGGGCCTCTTACAGAGGGATAAGAGAAGGCCATTCAGCCCATATTAGCCTGTTGCTACTTGAAAAGGTGGAAAGCTGGAATATTGGCACATTTTGCCGAAAGAATAATTCAAAACGAAGAGATGCATTGCTGCAGCTGTATTAAGTGTTACTGAGAGGGCACCTGGAGTAAATAGTGTTGTTGGTGTTTCTGTAACTGAGAAGGAATAGACCTCCATCAGATCCAGTTTACCGGCTGCTCATAATCCACGGGTTCTTGTCTCATTTAATGACTCAGATTTGTTACACAGGTACAGGAGGAGGCCATGAAGCATCTTGACTGTATTTCAGAGGGAGAGGAGGAGGTCATTCAGCATCTCCAGTCTATTACAGAGGGACAGGAGGAGCCTATTCAGCCTCTCGAGCCTGTTATAGAGGGGCAGGAAGTGTTTATTTCACATTCAAGTCTGTAACACATAAATACTAGTTTTAAATTAGTTGTGGAATAGGAAAGACCTGATGTCAACATTAAAGTTCTAACTTTGAACAAGGCCAATTTTGGAAGTGTTCGGCGAGCCCTGTGAAGGGCTGATTGGAATACCCTATTCACAGGTAAAGGGATGGTTGGTAAATGCAAGGCCATCAAAACTTGGTTTCAGAGAGTCCAGAGCCAACGTGTTCCTATTAGTGAGAGGGGCAAGGCTGGTGGGTGCAGGGAGTGCTGATGGCTAGATATATTGATGTTATGGTCAAGGTAAGGAAGGAGGCAAATGTCAGGTAGACAGAGATGAGATTAAGTGAATCCCGAGAGGAGTATAAGGGGAATAAGTGTATAGTCAACGGGGAATTCGGGCCAGAAAAATGTGGACATGAGATGGCTTTAGAAATAGGGTTAACGAGGCATTGAAGCAACTCTACACATCCTTTAATTGCAAAATATTAACTAGGGAGAGAATAGGGCACCTTAAAGATCAGTAAGGCTACGTATGTGTGGAACCATAGGAGGTGGAAGAGATACTAAACAAGTATTTTTCCTAGTATTTAATGTAGAAGAGGTTACAAGAGCGGGAGAATGAAGAAATACAGAGTGATATTTTGAAAAGTATCTATATTACAAGGAGATGTTTGACATTTTAAAACACATAAAGGTGAACAAATCCCTGGGACCTGATCAGTTGTCTCCCAAAATATTATGGGAAGCTAGGAAAGAAATTGCTCAGCCTTTTGCGGATATATCTGTAACATTGATTTCCACAGGTGAGGTGGCAAAAGACTGGAGGGTTGCGAACAGAGTGTCATTATTTCAGAAACTAAAGAAAACCCAGATAACTATAGATTGGTGAGCCTGACATCAATGGTGACTAAATTGTTGGAGGGGATTTTGAGGGAAACGATGTGTATGCATTTGGAAAGACAAGGACTGAAGAGGGCTTTGTACATTGGAGATCACATCACACTGACTCGGTGGAATGTTTGAGGAAGTGAAGATGGTGTTTGAGAAGGCAGGACAGTGGATGCTGTCTTCATGGAATTCAGTAAGAAAACCAAAATGTTCGACATGGTAGACAGGTTAGCAAGGTTAGGCTGCCTGGGATCCAGGGAGAACTTGACATTTAGGTCCAAACTTTTCTTGAATATTGGAAACAGGGTGTGACAGTTGGCATATAGGTAGTATCCTGTCGAAAGTTGCCAATCAAGGAGAACTCCCGAGAAATTATAGAATCCCTACAGTTAGGAAACAGGATTGTCGGCCCATCAAGGGCACAACGTCCCTCTAAACAGTATCCCAATGGACAAACCCCTGCCCTATCCTTCTCAGCCTGCATTTCCCATGGCTCATGCACCTCGCCCTCACAGCCAAAGGTACGATGCACAATTTAGGATGGCCAACCTACCCTTATCTTTATATCGTTGTACTGTCAGAGGGAAACATAGTATCCGGAGGAAACTCACACAGACACGGGGAGAATGTACAAACTCCACACAGCCAGTCATTCAAGGATGGAATTAAACCCAGATCGCTGCCCTGTGAGGCACCTGGTGGTGCAGGTTCTCCATTCCTTGAAAGTGCCGTCACAGGTAGATAGCGCAATGAAGAAGGCACTTGGTGACCTTCCCTTTGTTGGTCCGTGCTTTGAGTCTATGCGTTTGCATGACATGTTGCATCTGTACAGGACATTGGTTTGGCCACCTTTGTAATATTGCCTTTAATTCTGGTCAACCTGCTGTCGGAAATATGTTGTCAAACGTGAAAGGGTGCAGAAGAGATTTAAAAGAATGTTGCAGTTGTTGGAGGGTTGGCGTTACAGGGAGAGTTTGAATAGGCTGGGAATATTTTCAAGTGTTGAGGCTGAGGGTGGACCTTAAAGAAGTTTATAAAATCAGGATGGGCATAGAAAGAGTAAACAGTCAATGTATTTTCCCAGGATAGACAATTCCAAATATAGAATATAAAGGCTTTAGGTGAGAGGAGGAAGATTTAAAAACGGACGTGAGGGAAAACATTTTCACACAGAGTCTGCTGTGTGTATGGATTGAACAGCCAAAAGAGGTGGTGGAGGCAGGTACAGTTACACCATTTAAAAGGCATTTGGATGGATACATGCATGGGAAGGGTTTAGAGAGAGATGGGCCGAGTGCTGGCCAGGGAGACGAGATTAATTTAGGATATTTGGTTGGTATAGATGACCAGTCCGAAGGATCTTTTTCCTTGCTATACATCTCTGAGAGTCTATTGACTCTTGAGAGTTTAACACGGGAACAGGAGGAGGCTTTTCAGCTTCTGAATTCTGTCAGTCAGCTGGTTTGCTCAATTACTGAGAGACAAATACAAAAATAAATCATTCAGATTTTGATGGTGTTTTACAGAAACAGGAAAAAGGCTTTTAGTCAAGAAAAGCTGTAAAGAATGTGAAGAGGCCATTCAGTCCCTCACCTCCATTCCACAGGAGCAGCAGGTGAGCACAGAGCTATTGGAGCCTGTTACTCAGGAGCAGGAGGAGGACATCTACTTTCACAAAACTTCGATTAGGAGGGAGTCATTCAACTGCTCGAAACTGGGACACATGAACAGGAGGGAGTCACTCAGCTGCTCGAGACTGGGACACAGGGACAGGAGGGAGTCACTCAACTGCTCGTGACTGGGACACAGGAATAGGAGGGAGTCACTCAACTGCTGAAGACTGGGACACAGGGACAGGAGGGAGTCACTCAACTGCTGAAGACTGGGACACAGGAAGAGGAGGGAGTTACTCAACTGCTCGAAACTGGAACACAGGAACAGGAGGGAGTCACTCAACTGCTCGAGACTGGGACACAGGAACAGGAGGGAGTCACTCAACTGCTGAAGACTGGGACACAGGAACAGGAGGGAGTTACTCAACTGCTGAAGACTGGGACACAGGAACAGGAGGGAGTCACTCAACTGCTCGAGACTGGGACACAGGAACAGGAGGGAGTCTCTCAACTGCTCGTGACTGGGACACAGGAATAGGAGGGAGTCACTCAACTGCTGAAGACTGGGACACAGGGACAGGAGGGAGTCACTCAACTGCTGAAGACTGGGACACAGGAAGAGGAGGGAGTTACTCAACTGCTCGAAACTGGGACACAGGAACAGGAGGGAGTCACTCAACTGCTCGAGACTGGGACACAGGAACAGGAGGGAGTCACTCAACTGCTGAAGACTGGGACACAGGAACAGGAGGGAGTTACTCAACTGCTGAAGACTGGGACACAGGAACAGGAGGGAGTCACTCAACTGCTCGAGACTGGGACACAGGAACAGGAGGGAGTCTCTCAACTGATGAAGACTGGGACACAGGAACAGGAGGGAGTTACTCAACTGCTCGAAACTGGGACACAGGAACAGGAGGGAGTCACTCAACTGCTCGAGACTGGGACACAGGAACAGGAGGAAGTCACTCAACTGCTGAAGACTGGGACACAGGAACAGGAGGGCGTCACTCAGCTGCTGAAGACTGGGACACAGGAACAGGAGGGCGTCACTCAGCTGCTGAAGTCTGGGACACAGGAACAGGAGACAGTCACTCAACTGCTCGAGACTGGGACACAGGAACAGGAGGGAGTCTCTCAACTGCTGAAGACTGGGACACAGGAACAGGAGGGAGTTACTCAACTGCTCGAAACTGGGACACAGGAACAGGAGGGAGTCACTCAACTGCTCGAGACTGGGACACAGGAACAGGAGGAAGTCACTCAACTGCTGAAGACTGGGACACAGGAACAGGAGGGCGTCACTCAGCTGCTGAAGACTGGGACACAGGAACAGGAGGGCGTCACTCAGCTGCTGAAGACTGGGACACAGGAACAGGAGACAGTCACTCAACTGCTCGTGACTGGGACACAGGAACAGGAGGGAGTCACTCAGCTGCTGAAGACTGGGACACAGGAACAGGAGGGAGTCATTCAACTGCTCGAGACTGGAACACAGGAACAGGAGGGAGTCACTCAACTGCTCGAGACTGGAACAGAAGAACAGGAGGCGGTCATTCCAGTGCTCCAAACTGGGACACAGGGAAATCTAGAGGCTAGTGAGGCCCGAAGATCCTGTTACAAGTAACAGAGGGAGGGGACTCAGTCCCCACCAGTATGGGACACTGGGAGAGAAGGGGAGTTTGCTGGGACAAAAACAAATATATGAATAAGTTGCATTCGTGGTCCACTCAATCCTGCCCCACCATTCACTAAGACCACGGCTGATCTGATGGTGATTCCCTCATTCCATTTTACAGAGACTGTCCTCTCTGCAGCCTCTGCTCCATTTGTTGGTCATGTTGCAGACTCAGATGCTGCAACAACAGTCACCATGACTCATCAAGAGGGTCGCGTCTAATCGGATGAGTCTGGATTTGAAGGGTCCAATCACAAGAATGAAAACATAAAATAAAGGTATAGCCAAATGTTTAGTTCTCTCACATTCGCAATCCAACTCACATAACCAGCCCGTACATGATACTTTCAGGATGGAGCATTGTGTTGATATGGCGAGCATATTGCAGAATACAACCCAGCAATGTCCAGAATGGAACTCTGTGCAGCCCACACCAATGCTGGATCTCTAATCCTGGGCGAAATGTCCAGCGTGGGGAGCTGTGCAGACCACACTGGTTCATTCATATATAAACACAGATTGTTGCATTGTTTGGTAACACTGTGTTAGATCACTGCCCAGTGTGGGGAAACTTGCAGCCAATGTTGGAAGTGACAGGATGCGCAGCTCCCATTCGTTTACAGCTCCATATCTCCACTGTGCCTTGACAAGGCGTGCCATGGATGTGAAAATCACTGCGATGTAGAGATGTAAATGGAAACAGTTTAAATACCAATAGTTCTGATTAAGGCGAGTATCACACCAGTATTTAAAGTTGAAACACCTGAGATAATATCCAATAAGGTTTCGTGAATGGTGCAATGTAGTTAGAGGGGAATGGTAATGTTATAGTGGTTGCACTATAATCAACAATGTGAATTAGAGCAACAAATATGCAGGGGGACTGAGGAGACTTGCAGGAACAGTAGGGTTGTTTTAATACGTGATTTCAACTTTCCTAACATACACTGGGACTTCCAGATGGTTAAGAACTTCGATGGAACGTAATTTGTTAAGTGTGTTCAGCGAAGTTTCCACAATCAATATATAGAGTATCGTACTCGAGAAGGGACAAACACGACCTACTGTTGGGAAATAGGGCAGGATAGGTGAAGGAGTTAAAGTGGGGGAGAATTTTGGGAAAAGTGTTTAGAGTTGTATTAATTTTAAAATAGTTATGGGAGGGACAAAATTGGTCCACATTTTCAAGTTCTAAATTGGGGAAAGGCGTATGTTGTTGGAGTTAGACAGGGGATTGCAGGGGATGATTGGAGTTGTTTGGTTCCAGGTAAAAGGATCCCGGGCAAGTGGGAGGGCTTTAAAAGTGAGATAGCTCGAGTTCAAGGTTTCCATTTTCCTGTGTGGGTGAAGGTTATGTGAGACTGGAAGAGAGAACTCTGGATGTCAAGAGATATTGAGGTTTTGACCAGAAAAAAAGAGGCGTGGCTCATGTTCAGGCAGCTCATACCAAGGGAATCCTGGAGGTATATACAGGGGATAGAGGAGTTTACTGAAGAAGGAAATCAGCAAGGTCATAAGGGGGTATGAGGTAGTCTTGGCTGAGAAGATTAGAGTGAATCCAAATTCAGTAAAGTAAAGATAAAGAGCAACTAGAGAGAGAATAGGATGCTTTAAAGTCCAAAACCGGCATGCATGCATAAAACCTCAAGAGATGGGTGAAGTCCTCAATTTCCCCTCTGTGTTTATCATGAAGAAAGACATGAAGATCTGTGACCTTTAGGAGGTTAGTTGTCATATCTTGGGACTGTCCATATCACAGTAGAGTTGCTGTTGGACATATTAGAACGCACAAAGTCAGACAAATCTCTTGGTCCTGACCAGATATATCTGAGAGCACTGTAAGAGGCGAGAGAAAAAGCTTAGGGACCAAGATCCCGGAAGACTGGGCGGTAGCAAATGTTGTGCCTTATTCAAGAAGGGCTGCAAAGAGAAGCCTGGGAAATATAGACCAGTAAGCTTCACAGCTGTTTTCTGTAAACCACTTGAGAAGGCTCTGAGAGATAAGATGTGCATGCATTTGGAAAGACAGTGTTTGACTTGGAGCAGTTAGCATGGCTTTGTGCGTGGCGGATCATGCCTTACAAATTTTGTTAGAGATTTTTGAGAAAGTGACCAGGAAGGTTGATGAGATCAGGGTTGTAGACATATTCTATATGGATTTCAGTAAGGCCTTTGATAAGGTTCCACATAGTAGGCCGCTCTAGAAGGTTAGATCGCATGGAATCCAAGGTGAACTGACAAATTAGACTGAGCTGCCATTGGAAGTGGTTGAAGTGGGCACACTAACAATATTGAAAAGGCAATTGGACAAATACAGATAGGAAAAGATTAGATGGATACAGAGCAAAGGCAGGGAAATGGCAGATTGGGAGATAAGGGAAAATTACACCATGGTTTGTTGACGGAGCACGGTGGACGTATTGGATGGGTGAGGACAGAGAGGGAACATTCCCATCCCAGAGGGTGCCATACCACCAGACCCACCGAGCATGTTCTGGGCTCACTACCGAGTTCAGTGCAGTATTTGAGGTTTGAGGAAATGTCCAGCAATACAGGACAAGCATCTTCCCCGCTCTGTCAGGATAAAGGTCACCATATTCTGTCTGCTCCCTCACAATCACTGTATATCTGTGATTGCAACTACTCCCGAACAAGGATCATGGTCCCCCACTCTCACTACTGCATGCAACACCTTCTCTCTCTCTCTCCTTTGCAATACCTCCCACACAGTCATAGAATATTCTGGAGAATGCCGATTATAGAATGTTCCAGATAATGTTCCAAATATTTCCCAGTTTCAGGAAAATGGTAGTGTCCCAGTGCGTAACACATAAGAGTTCACTTGACTCACGTTAATGATATTAAACCAAAAACAACTTCTAACCATGTCTTGTTATAAATACAATTTCGAGCAGAGAACATTTTACCCTCAGGCGTTATCTAGACCGTTATCTGAACTGTACCACTTTCCTTATTATAAATGTTTCTCTTACCCTTTGTGACTGTTTCTGTCTGTAACACTTACACAGTCTCCCACTCAGTTGGCTGGACGGCTGGTTTGTGATGTAGAGGGAGGCCAACAGCGCAGGTTCAGTTCCTCACACTGACAGAGATTACCATGAAGGGGACACTCTCTCAGCCTCACCCCATCACCCGAGATGTGGTGATCCTCGGGATAAACCACCATGAGTGGGCTCGCTAATGAGAGTTTTTTGGGACTGTCTTCTATCAATGTTCGCATTTTAATTTTTAAAAATATTTAAAAAGAGATTTTTAATATTATAATAAACCAATAACAACACAACTCAAATATCTGAAAAAAAAACATCCAATTGTATGTCCATACAAAACAAGTTAAAACGCTACACAGACAGAAGAAAAAGCAAAACTAAACAATAAATAATGAATAAATAATACAGCTCAGCATAACAATACGACTGCTCTCGTTCATCAAGAGCATTAACTGATACACATTTTTATGTTCATAGCTCTTCCTCTCTGGGGGTGGGGTAGTTCAGACATCCAACACAACAGAATATTTTTCCTAGCACAGAAAGTACAGATTGTAAGGATATAATTTTTTCCCATATTCATCTGTGGAAAGTACCTTGGGCAGGTCCAGGAAAACAGAAACCAAGTCCATCTCCAATTCAGTCCCCTGGACTCACTCTATCACATCTGACACAGTGCTCCAATATAGATGAAGTCTGCAGCAGAACCACAAACAATGAGTAAGAGTGCCTGTAGTCATTCTGCATTTAGGACATGCTGAAGATAATCCCACTTTGAATTTTGAGGGACAATTTAGGGTCAGATAGAACCTACGAAGAATTTTCAACTGCATGGAATGGGTCCTATTACAGATCAAAATCCTTTGAGCATTTTCACAAATATCCTCCCATTTCTCCGAAGTATTCTGAACCCCCAACTCTCTCAAGCAGACATCACAAAGCTGCACAGTCTCGTCTGAGGGGACACTCTTCAACTAATGATAAAGGGTACTGACAGAGAGTGTATTCTAAGCAATAAGCATCCTCTTCCCTTCATCAGATCTGGAAGAGTGTGGTAAAAGTGTGTTTTTTTTAAATCAAATCTCTGATTGGGAAAAAAATACAGAAGAGGTCTCTACTAGGTAGTCCATACGTACGAGTTATTTTATCAAATGATATCATTGTTTCTCCATCAAATAACACATGGTGGCTCAGTGGTGAGCATTGCTGCCTCACAGCACCAGGGTCTCGGCTTTGGTTCCGGCCTTGGGTGACTGGCTGTGCGGAGTTAACATTCTTGCCATGTCTGTGTGGGTGTCCTCCCACAGTACAAAGATGTGCATGTTAGATGAATTGGTCATGGATAAATCACCCATAGTGTTCAGGGATGTGTAGGTTTGGGCATTAGTCAGGGTAAATATAGGATGGTAGGGGATTGGGTCTGGGTGGGTTACTCTTCAGAAGGTCGAAGTGGACTTGCTGGGCCCAAGGGCTTGAATCCACACTGCAGGGATTCTACTAATTCTAAATCAATCAAGCAAGGTACACCCCTTGCTGCCCACAGTTTAAATCTGGAATCCATTATCCCCGGATGACAACCCAGTGTACCAATTACAGGGGTAAGAAACATGGTTTTGGCTGTATTGCCGTCGATCTGACGCATTGTCATTCATGCTTTAACAATATTGATAATTATTGGGTTATGACAATACTTCATAAATGTTGTCAATTTAGCTAAGAAAAACAGACTAACAAAAGGTTCACTTTATCTGATAGGGTTCAATATCTCACAGTATTGACACCGAGTCCTCAGCAGCCCAGGCACTAACATAGGATAAAAAAGAGCTTAATTGATTGCTTTTATCTGGGCGATCTACTCCCCACAATCTGGGGGTAGTTGCAATTTGGCTAGCTTGATAAAGAGTTGCTTATGCTGCCAAATAAAAGAGCTAAACTAGCCATCATATCTCCTCAATTTCAACCAATGCCCTCTAGGTTTGAACGCTCAATCTGGGGAAAAACCTGACTACTCACCCTATCCATAACCATTTTTTCCCAGATTGGGCGTCCAAACCTAGAGTGCATTAGTTGAAATTGAGAGGGGAATGCCTTTGACGAGCCCACGAGCACCATTTAACGCAGAGGGTGGTGTGCATGTGGAATGAGCTGCCAGAGGAAGTGGTGGAGGCTGGTACAAATACAGCATGTAAAAGGCATCTGGATGCTGACAGACCGGCCGAGTTTTTCCAGCAATTTCTGTATTTGTTGCAAAATGCATTCATTATAACACAATATTTTGAATACATTAAACATTTTATTTTTTAATGATGCAGCGACATATAAACATATCTTCCAATCGACCGAGACCATTTTCTGCTAAGGATATGGCTCTGTGTATGACAGCAGCAATGATGCACCGACATGGAGCAGGGAATGTGATGGAGACATAGTTTGGACAATGTACAAGGAGATATCACATGTTTGAGAGAGGATGACATTACTGTGTGATTCAGCTCAGCGAGAGAGAAAATGTAATTTGCCTGAGAAGGAACGGCCGATTACACTCTCTCTCCTTCATTGTTCCTCATGACAGCAATGTGTGCGAGCTAAAACAAAAAATCTACAGTCATCGTTAACATTCTTATTTTTATCGAATCCCTACAGTGTACAAACAGGCCCTTCGGCACAAAACGTTCATACCAACCTTCCCAGGCTCGCTTCCTTACATTTACCCTGAACGATGCACGTAACCTAGAAACCCCTGAACACTTCGGACAAATTATCATGGCCAATCCACCTAACCACACAGCTTTGGACTGTGGAAGGAAACTGGAGCAACCATTAGAAGGGGAGAATGTGCAACCTCGACACAAATAGTCACCCAACTCTGGAATTGAATGCAAGGCCCTGGTGCTGTGAGGCAGCGGTGCTAACCACTGAGCCACGGTGATACCCTTGGGCGATCCCAGGCCAGAATTCATTGAATCTCTTCACTGCCTAATGCAAAGGGAATTCAGCCAAATCCAACTGTTCCAGGATGAAGTCTCATTGTTAGCAGCTTGTGTGATTAGAATGCCTTCAGAAGCAGTATAACATTTGAACAATCTCTAAATTTTTCCTTTTGTCATGAGTTACAATAATATATGGACAAAGCTCGTTCAACTTGAAATTGCAGAGATTTTGTTTATCTGCATGTGTGTGCGTGTGTGTGTGTCAGTGTTTTTAGAAAGGGAAGTATCGATTCTTTATTTGCAATATCCAAACAGTTTGCCATTCATCTTTCCATCATAGTTTGAGTAACATTGCTCTGGATCATAAAGGTGCTATTTGAGCAGATTTTAAAAACTAGCCTGACTTGTTGCTAAAACTGACATTGACCCAGTCTGAGACCGATATCATCGGCCATATCACCAACCTGGTTACATTTGACATGTGTTGTGATCAGTGGAGCATTAGGAATGGAAAAGGAAGCAGTGACCCCAAAAGTCGGGGAACTATAGACTGGTGAGCCTGATGTCAGTGGTGGGTAAGTTGTTGGAGGGGATTCTGAGGGATAGGATTTACATACATGTTTATGCCGAAACTTCGATTCTCATGCTCCTTGGATGCTGCCTGACCTGCTGTGTTTTTCCAGCAACACATTTTTCAGCTCATACATTTGGGAAGGCAAGGGCTGATCGGGGTTGTCAACGTGTCTTTCTGCATGGGAAATCATGTCTCATTAATTTGATTGAGTTTTATGAAGAGGTGACAAAGAAGATTGATGAAGGCAGTTTGGTAGACATTGTCTATATGGACCTCAGTAAGGTGTTCACAACATTCCGATTGGTAGGCAGATGAGTAAGGTTCGATCACACGGGATACAGAGGAAGCTAGTCACAATTGGCTTGAAGGAAGAGGGATATTTTTCAGACTGGAGGGTTGTGAGCAGCAGTGTGCTGTAAGAATCAGTACTGAGTTCACTGCATTTCATCATTTATGTAAAGGATTTAGATGTGAATATTGGGGCCATAGTTAGTAAGGTTACTGATGACATCAGAAAGGTGGTGTAGTAGATTATCTCAGAGTACAACGAGACCACAATTAGATGGTACAAAGGGACAAGGAGTAACAGATATAGTTTAATTTAGATAAGTACGAAGTTTTGCATTTTGGGAAGGCAAATAAGGGCAGAATTTATACAATTAATTGTAAGGTCCTGGGGCATGTTGTGGATCAAGAGGACAGAGAGTTGCAGGTACATAGTTCCTTGAGAGTGGAATTGCAGGTAGACAGAGTGGTGCTGAACACGTTTGGCAGATTTGCCTGAATCAGTCAGAGCATTGAGTATAGGAGTTGTGGTGGCATGTTGCCTCTGAACAGAAAGTTGGTGAGGCCACTTTAAGAAAACTGCGTACAACTCTGTTGCAGAACTCGTGGTTTGAGCTTCAGGAAAAGGTTGATTAGGTTGAGGTTTCCCCCTGGAGTGTCAGAGGCTGAAGGGTGACGTTATAGAAGTTTATAGAATCATCAGGGGCATGGATATTCTGAACAGCCATGTTCTGCTCCCCAAGATAGGGGAGTCCAGAACAAGAGAGCATAGTTTGAACATGAGAGGGCGAATAATTTAGAATGGACCTGAAGGTAAATGTTTCACACAGAGAGTGGTGTGTGTGCAGAAAGTGCTGTCAGAGGAAGTGGTGAAGGTGGCTACAATCGCACATTTAAAATGTATCTGAAAGAGGAGGGATTAGATTACTTACAGTGTGGAAACAGGCCCTTCGGCCCAACAAGTCCACACCACCGCACCGAAACCCCTACATTTACCCCTTACCTAACACTACGGGCAATTTAGCATGGCCAATTCACCTGGCCATCTTTGGACTGTGGGAGGAAACCGAAGCACCCGGAGGAAACCCACCCAGACACGGGGAGAACGTGCAAACACCACACAGACAGTCGCCTGAGTCGGGAATTGAACCCGAGTCTCTGGCGCTGTGAGGCAACAGTGCTAACCACTGTGCCACCATGCCACGATATTGACCAAATGCTGGCAAATGGGACAAGGTCAGATTTGATATCTGATCAGAGTGAACAGATTGGACTAACGGGTCTGTTTCCATTCTGCATGACTCTTTGGTTCGATAAGAGGGATGGTGAAATATTCTGAAAGGACCTTTCAAGTGTGAATTCTCTTCACTGGAAGTTTATCGTGCCTCTATATTCACATGGATTGAAAGCTGTTTAGTTAAATACTTGACAGGGAAGTGAGTCACAGGTAATAGGATACAGACAGGAAAGTGGGGCTGAGTGCACAATCTTAGTGCCTGGTGGAGAAGGCTGAACGTATCTAATGTCCCACTCCTGCTCCTCTGTTCCATGTGTCTGTATTCCATCCAGCCCCACAGACCTGCGAGATAGGAGAGGTTGGAGGCCACTTGCTCCTATAACCTGTTGCACAGAACCAGAGGAGACCATTCATCCTCTCTAGACTATCACGTAGGCTTTGAAGTGACTTGGGAAATGGAATTGGAAAATCCAGGCACGAGTATGAAAGAGGCCCCTCATCTCTCTTTACAGAGCTTCCCTTCTCTGCAACTTGTGCTCCATTTCTTGGTCATGTTTAGACCCAGGTTCACTGTGAATACAGCCGCCATACCTCACCCAGAGATGGCTCACAAAATCCTCTGGCCTCCCTGCCTGCAACATTCCATAACAGACATTCATGAAAATAACACCCACTAACTTTCCAAGAACAGAATGTGAGAACATCAGACACTAGAACAGGTCATTCACTCCCCAAACCTGCCTTGCCCTTCACTAAGATCATGATTGATCTGCTCACTGTCTCAAATCCTCTTTCATACCCAACTCAACATAGCCCTCAACTCTCTGACAGATCAATATCCATCTACCTCCTCTTCAAATACTTTCAGTCATTTTGCTCCCCACCACTCTTGAGAAGAGAAATCCTGACATTCACTACCACCTGTTTGAAGAAAACACTTGCTGCTCCTATATCATGGTTTATTGATATGAACAAAAGAGGTTGAGACAAGGGTTCAGGTACAAATGACTGGTCCCGATATCAAGGCAGTGGTTGACGTCTGTTGACATCAAGGAGCTTAACAAAACTGGACTTAATGGGAATCAGAGTAAACTCTCCAGTGTTTGGGATCAAACATGGCACAAAGGAAGATGGTCATCAACTCAGTCCTGGGTCACCTCTGTGTGAAATCCTCAGGATAGCTTCCTCTTGACAAACAGCTTCAGCTGCTTCATAAATGTCTCCCGCCCCCACCCCCACCCCTACCCCCACCCTCACCCTCCCCACCATAAGATCAGAAGTGGGGATGGTCACTGAAGATTCCACAATGTTCAGAACATTTTGTACCCCTGTCAGCTCCTGAACTAGTCTGTGTCCACGCGCAGCAAGACCCAGACTCCATTGAGACTTGTGCTGTTAAATGGTCCGTAACCTTCATGTAACAGCACTGCCTGACACTGCACATTGCCACAGTAAAACAAGAGTTCATTCAGCACCTCACGCTGGTTTTACAGGAATATGAGGAAGCCATTCAGCCCATTGACACTATTGGAGAAGAATAGGGACAGCCCATTCAGTGCCTCCAGCCTATTACTCAGGAAGAGAAGGAGTCTAGTGTGATGGGCCACACCAGAGCGCCTGGAAAATATTTGAAGGCGGTAACCTAGACTCTAATTTTTTTTTATTTTGAAGTGACTGTTCCAGATGCAATGGACTGGTCAAACTACTTGGTGTGAAGAAAAACACTATTTATTGAAACACGAAAGATAAAATGAAAGCAAAGAAAGAGGAATTTAGAATAACGTAATTCTATTAGACAAGTTAATAGAATAACAAATCTAGGAACTATTACTAATGCACTGTTCCAATATAGGAAAATCCCATAAACACAGCCCCTGGCAGAAAGGAAAATTCAGACACAGATTCTCACAAACATTTCTCTAATCCAGGAATTAAAAACAGCACCAAGAGAAAATTCAGAGAGTAGCAGACAGGAGATAGTCACTGAAGTTTCCAACTCTGTGGAGACCCCAACAGTTTCTGATGCTACTTGGAAACCAAAACCCAGAGATCGTAACCTGTGAGAGCTGGCCACACCCATTTAGGCTGCATTAAAATTAACCCAAGGCCTCCCTAGCTGTTTACTCAGTGTCCTTAACTAACCAGTTTGGTAACGATCATTCAATCTCTCTCTGAAAAGGAACCAGGACAAAATAACCTCTCAAAGCCTGCAGCATCATCACACTTGTCAGTACATCGAGCTGTCAAACAGGAACCGGGTAACCCAATCAGGCCCTTGGTCCTGTCCAATTGGAAGAGGAAGAAGCCATTCAGACCTTTGAGTCTCTTACACAGGAACAGGAGGAGGCCATTCAGCCCCTGGAGTCTCTTACACGGGAACAGGAGGAGGCCATTCGGCCCCTAAAGCCACTTCCACAGCAACACGATGAGGCCATTCAGCTCCTTCAGTCTCTTACACAGGAACAGAAGGAGGCCAGTCAGCCCCTAAAGTCACTCATACAGGAACAGGAGGAGTCCATTCAGCCCCTTGAGTCATTTACACAGGAACAGTACGAGGCCATTCCTCCCTCAACGCACTTGCAAAGGGACAGATGAGGTAATTGATGCTGATTCCTGGAATGGCTTCTGCCCAAAATGTGGATTCTCCTGCTGCTCGGAGCTGCCTGACCATCTGTGCTTTTCCAGCAATCTACTCTCGACTACAATCTCCAGCATCGGCAGTCCTCACTGTCTCCAGATTGATGCTCCAACATGATGAACAAGTGGAGCAGAGGCTGCACAGACAGACTGCTCAACATTGTTCCTCCTGGCTCCGTTGCTCATGATACACATGTGGGACTTTAACGTGGTTTTCTAGTATTGAGGAGGGAAGCCATATGTCTTGTGTGAAGTCTCAAGAAGGCACCTTCCATCTCCGAGAAGGCAGCCTGGTGTTCTCTATGTAGGGTGGAAGCTGGTGGGAATGGCTACTTGTTTCAGATCGAAGGTATTGTGGCTGCTGTTGGGGATTGTGAACAACATGGCGTTCAGTACAGGGTTCACACGCCAACTGCACAATAACATGGGGAGAGTTAATTTAGGCATATAAACAATTCGGAAAGCCATGTTAGACTGATCAATCGACTCTCTACGTTCAAATAATGCTGATCTTGCTCATGTTGATCTTGTCGAGTGCTTGTCTTGTGCAGTGTATCCTGTATGCCTTACTCTGTCCAAGTCTATTTACACCCTATGATCTGTCTGGCCATGCTTACTATGATCTGCCTCCACTGCTCATAAATAAAGTTTTTCCCTGTACTGAGGTACACGTGACAATAAATCAAACCAATCAATCCTGGGTAAAGTATGGAATTTCTCACCCTATCAATGTGTCCTTTGGAAATACACCTGCTACACCTCATGTTTCAGCACCACCATTTCTTCATATTTCCCAGCTCTGCAGATTAAACTCTCAGGTTCTTCACTCTACCCTCATGATACAGCCATCTGTATCTGTGGGAAGGATATCATTCGTTAGAAAGGAGATCAAATCTGTAGAGAGTGTCCCAAAAAGCTCTCTCAGCAAGTCTTTACAACAGCAGGAAGATGGTTTTAATTATGTACTCGAATCATCTTACAATGAAGGACAGCATACCATTGACTGCACCCATTACTTATACAGGGTTTGATTCAGAGCAGTCAGCATAGTCTTGTGAGTGGGAGATCATGCTTCCCAAATTTGTTAGAGTTCTTTGATGAAGTGACCAAGAAGGTTTACGAGGACAGAGCGGTAGATATAGTCTCTATGGATTTCAGTAAGGCCTTTGAAAAGGTTCCACATGGCAGGCTGCTCTGGAGGTTCCATCACGTGGAATGCTGGGGGATCTGGCCAATTGCATGCACAGTTGGGTTGATGGTCGGAAACAGAGGGTTTAGTGGAAGGATGCTTGTCAGAGTGGAGGCTGTGTCCATTGCTGTTTGTTATCTATGATTTGGTTGAGAATGTACAAGGCATGATTAGTAAGTTTGCAGATGACACTAAAATAAATGGTAGCGTGATCAGTGAGAAAGTTTCTCAGAAATTCCAGCAGGAACTTAATCAGGTGGGGAAGTGGGCCGAGAAATGGCAAATGAAGTTTTATATAGATGTGTGAGGTCTTGCATATTGGAAACTCAAGTCATGGTAGGAGTTACACTGTGAATGGGAGGGTCTTAAGGGGTGCAGTGGGCAGAGAGACCTTGGTTTTCACAAGCACGGTTCTCTAAGAGTAGAGTCACAGTTAGACGGGGCAGTGAAGAAGGCTTTTGACACATTGGCCTTCATCAGGCAGGACATTGAGTACAGAAGTTGGGAATTTATGTTGCAGTTACACAGGACTTCGTAAGGCCGCACTTGGAGTATTGTGTTCAGTTTTTTTAACCTTGTTATAGGGAGGATGTTATGAAATTAGAAAGAGTGCAGAATAAATTTAGAAAGACGTTGCCAGGACCCAATGGTCTAAGTTATAGGGAGAGGTTGGACAAGCTAGGACCTTTTCTTTAGAGTGTAGGAGACTGATGGAGTCCTTATAGAGCTGAATAAAATCACGAGGGGTATGGATAGGGTTAATGCTCTCAGTCTTTTTCCAAGGTGTACAGAATTGAGGATTAGAGGGGATCAGTTTAAGGTTAAAGGGGAAGGAATAAAAGGGAACCTGAGGGGCCACTTCTTTACACAGAGGGCTGGTACATGGATGAGCTGCCAGCAGATGTGGTTGGTGGTGGGGCGGTGGTGGGGGGGGGGGGTGTACATTAACAACATTTCAACATTTGGATAAATATGTGGATAGGAAAGGACTGGAAGGATATGGGCCAACTGCAGTGAAATAGGGCTAACGTGGATGGACATTTACAAGGTGAAGATGCACCCCTCTGTTAATTAAAAGCAAACACCCAGAAAAGCTCGCCTCACCTCGTCATCCGTTAAAATATGAGTGACACAGATCTCCTATATTCCACTATTTAAACAAAAAATAACAATTTTGTTTCTTAACTTTAATAGTGAACACTAAACAACAACTATTCACAAATACAAGCCCCTCTTTTCTGAGCTACTTACTATCTGACTCCAACTCTGTAAAAATATGCTGTTCAAACAGCGCACATATTAAACATTACAATCTCCATCTTCCCCGCTGTGTTCACTCTTCCAGCTGCTGATCTCCCTGGGTATTTTTTTTTATTGCATGTAGGTTTAGATGAACATGTGTCTTTGACAGAGAGTGTTTGAGATGGCCAGTTAGCCCTCCTGCTCTACAGCAGTTGCTCTGCTGTTGGATGGCAGTAGCTCTCCCACCAGTGTTCAAAATGCTGGGTATGTATACTCCCCATGATATAGTAATTCTCATAATTTGGTTGCTTACCAGGTGTCCAAACAATAATATTCAAATTCCATTGGCTTCTGGTTTCCTGAGCGTTATTTAAACTCTTTGGTTGCATTTGAATGGCTGTCAAAACAGCAACCAAAACTAAGGTATCCATTTCTTAGCTAATGGTGACATGTGGAACAGTTTGACCTTTAGCTGGCATCTGTGGCTTTAAGTTCTATTCGGAAAAACCCGTTCTGTTTTAAAGTGCCCTACATGTTTTTGGCTTCATAACATCTCCCCGCTTCAGAAAATAAAATGAACCAGCAGAATGAAAAGATGGCTACATTTCTTCTCCTCTAATTCTTAATCCCAATTGTATGAAATACAGAAGTATTAATCTCAGTTATATCATTCATATTAATTCTGCACACCAATACAACACTGGAATAAGTCAAATCCTATCTACACTGCTTTCCTTTAAATCCGCGAAAACCCATCTTCTATCACATTGTAGGAGCCGCAGCATGTACCTTTTGTAAGTTTAAAGTCGGTAAGGTAAGACTCCAATGAAATAGTCTCATATTCTGGTCTTTAACTATTCCAAAAAATGCGAGAGATTTGTCGTTGTCCACAACCATCTCTGACAATTTGTTTGTCATATACACATTAAAATATTGTCAGGCCAGTGCGAAACATAATCATTCCTGTTCAATAATGGAGATTTTGTTTTTTTTTTCTGGTGGATATTGAGTTTTTTTGACAAGTAGCCAATTAGCCATTCAAATCCATCATCCTCTTTCTGTATCAATACATCTCCGACCCCTATATCCCGAGAATCAAACACAATTTTCAAAAGGTTTCAAAATATTTGGTGTAGCTAAAACGGGTGCGGTGATTAATCCTGCTTTAAAATTCTCAATTGCCTCCCAGCATTGTTCTGTCCACCACAATTCTGTGTTCTTCTTTAATAAATCCATCAGTGGTGCCAATACGTCGCTGAAGTTCGGGACAAATTTCTGATAGAATCCACTCAGTTCCAAAAATCGAATCATCTCTTTCTTCGAGGATGGTTGTGGAAATTCCTCAAAGCACTTCGTTTTTATATTCCATGTCCAATGTCATGTCCCAACAAGTCACTTCTGCCTTCGCGAATTCTGTTATCTTTAAGTTTATTACCAAGTTTGCTTCTTGTAATCGTTCAACATGCTCAGCCAACTGTTACATGTGAGCTTTTAATCACTTCCTAAAGATCCCCACATCATACAGATAAACTACACAATTTGTTCATCTGGCCACAGCCCTGTTCCTGAGTCTTAAATGCGGCTGGAGCATTATTCATCTATATAAAATACTCGATAATTTTTTTTGGCATCTCCAGTGTCTTTACTAGATAGTTTAACTGACTCCACATTTTTTTTAATTTGAAAGGGGCCACTGAACCTGGCTTTGAAGGGATTTCTTACCACTGGTGGTAATACTAATACATCATCCCGACGGGATATCCTCAAAGTTTCAGTGTTTTTATCTGCCACCTGCTTCACTCTATGCTGTGCTCTTCAGATACTATTTAGCAAACTCACCTACTCCATCTACTCTCTCCTTCACCTCACACACAGAATCCAAGTGTGAGATTTCCGACTTCGGTCCTGTCAATTTATATTTAATTAATTTCAAAGGACCTCTCACTTCATGGACGAATATTAACTCCGAGGAAGTAAAGTGAGTAGATTTATTTGGGGCATCTCTAATGGCAAGCAATATAATGGGACACCTTTATTGCAATCATTCGGGTAATCATAACAGTACGCTGTGAACATGGTCTTCAGAGTCTGATGCTAACTTTCCAAGGCTCCCTGGGATTCAGGATCCGACCCACTTGATTTAAACTGCTGCATGCTCAACCTATCCATGACTTCCTTAAACAGCTGAGCGGTAAAATGAGACCCTTGGTCTGACTGAATCTTACTGCCTAGCCCACAGCGAGTAAAGAAAGCTACCAACACCTCCACCTCCCTGTTTATCTTAACATTCCGTAATGGAATTGCCTCTGGAAATCTGGTGGACACATTCATTATGGTCAGCAAATATAGTTTTCCACTTCTATTTTAGGAAGGGGAGCTCCACAATTAATCATAACCCACGTGAAATGTTCTTCGAATGCATTAATTGGCAAGAAAGGCGCTGGTTTTATTACTGCCTGTTACTTACCTACCATTTGGTATGTATGTCACGTACAAAAAAAAACCACGTCCTTGTGCATTCCAGGCCACTAGAAATGCTTCTGTACCTTAGCTTGAGTCTTCTGTCCACCTAGGTGACCGCCTGCAATTAGTTTATGTGTTAGCCATAACATTGTACGCTACAGGTAACACAAAGTGGTGTACTTCAGCCCATTTCCCTTCTGCAGTAACCTATTGGGGTCTCCATTTTAATTTTAGGATTCTATCTTTAAGTTAATAATGTTCAACAATATATTCTGATTCCTTTTCTGTGTGTGTGCATGTGTATGTGTGTGTGAATGTGTGTGTATATATCTGTTGTAAGTCCATTAGCCTTTCTGGACTAAACACCTCTGCCTGACCCTCTGCCTGTTCAGATTTTTCCTGCACCATTGCATCAAACAGGGGGCCAGTTCACTGGGCATCAATTATTGGTCTTTTTCTTTCGTTTTTCCTTCCTGCTGTAACTTATGACAGTGGGATCTTGTTACTATACACTCTGGAAAGATTCCTCGGTATTTTTCTTTTAACACCCCAATTCCCTAGGCTTCTCCACCACAAGGGGTGCCCATCCCACCTCGCCACCTGCGAAATTGATCCCAAGAACAAACTGTATTCCTGGAACTGACATTCTGTTATTCACTGTCACTGTTACTTCCCCAACCTTTATTTGGCATTCCATCCTGATATTACACAAGGGAATGCTTAATTTCTGCCCCCATTCGACAAATTATCACACTCTTGATTAACATGCCAGAAAGAGTGAAAATATTTTCATCTCTTCCTATTAGCGGCCAAGAGAAATTGAGGGCTGCAGGTGCTGGAGATGAGAGTTGTAAAGTGGGAGGCTGGAAAAGCACAACATGTCGGCAGCATCCGAGGGGCAGGAGAGTTAACGTTTCAGGCATAAATCCTTCATCAGGAAAGTGGGGGGTAAGGGAGGGGGAAGGAGGTTGAGAAATAAATAGGAGGGTGGGGGTGGAGCTGGGTGGAAGGGAGCTTGGAAGGCGATAGGTAGATGCAGGTGGGGTGTGATGGTGACAGGTCGGACAGGAGGGTGATAGGACTCCTCTCGGTTTTAGGACAGCTGGAACCCTCAAACTGTATAGCATCAAAGTTGACTTCACCAAATTTCGAATCTCCCCTCCACCAACCTCTCCCAGATCCAACCGTTCAACCTCGTACTGCCCTCTTGAACTGCCCTAACTGTTCATCTTCCTTCCCACCTATTGACTCCACCCTTCCCTCCGACATATCACTGTCACTCCCACCTACATCTTCTTATTGCCTTCCTAGTGACCCTCCCACCAGCTCAGCTACTACCCTCATATTTATCTTTCAGCCCCCTTGTCCCCCCACCATGTTCCTGACGATGGGTTTCTGCCTGATATTCTATTGTCCTTCTGTCTGGATGCTGCCTGATCTGTTGTGCTTTTCTGGCGCCTCACTTCTCAACTCTTACAGACTGAGCAGATCCCGTATCTCACAAAATTATTACTTCTTGTTCTTCACCCCCTGTTCTCTCTGAGTAAACTTTATCTACAGAGGTGAATTCTTTCAGAGATCAGGCACTAATTCCATACCCAGCCCTTGCCTAGGCTGTGCACTCTCCTGCAGCTCCTCAGCTCCACTTGGGGTCTCCTTTACCAGTTTCACTAATGCCACTGGGCTTAGCCTCTACTACCACATCTTTCCCCAAAGTGCCTTCATTCAACGCCCAGCACGGTGTGTTCCAGCTTACTGCAGTGAAACCAACTTTTCCCAGTGCCCTTCTTAAACCATCGGCACTGTCATTTTATGTTTTCCACTCCCTTATAGTGAGAACACCTGAGGCCTTTCACCACCTTTCAAACCCCCTTGGACTTCTTCCTTCACCTGTGGTAAAGTATTGTGCGCTACTGTTTGCTTTGTAATGTGTGATCTTCCCTTCTCCCAATTTCTATCCCTCACAGGATGAAACTCCTGCCAGAAGCTAAATATCATCTCATGCCCCAGTGCATATTTACCTGCCCCTTCTGCCGTGCTTCTCACTTCTTGAACTTTCGGTACATTCACATCAATTCTTACTATCTCTGGAAGTGAGTCTTTTAACTTCTCCAGCAAATTAATCTCCCTTCAAGCCTCACAGGTCTTATCCATTTTAAAGCCAGCACCCACCTATCAAAATGACTGTGGTTACTTCTTTCAAACTCAGTATAAGACTGACCTGTTTCCGTCTCTATTTTTCTGAACTTCTGTCTATATGCTTCTAGTACCAATTCATAACCAATCAAAATAGCCAAGTTGACATCTTGATAATCTCTTCATCCCTCATCTGACAGCGCTGCACATACCTCACCAGCTGTGCTCACCAGCTTAGTCTGAACTAGCATTACCCACAAGTTCACTGGACACGTCATCTGCCTAGCCATTTTTTCAAATGAAAAAAAAAGGGTTTGACATTTTTCTCACCGAAATATGGCAAGTTATTAACATAGTTGTATACATCCCTATGTTCTCCCTTCATCTCTATCCTGTTAACTTAACTTTCTTGTCTAATTTTGAAATCCTCTCTCTCTTTCTTTTTCCTCTCTTTTTCTTTCTTCTCTCTCTATTTCCTTCCCTTTATTTATCTTCTATCTCCCGTTGCCACATTTGCAATTTAAGGTTTTTCTAACTCTACTGCAGTTGCCTATTTCTCTGATACATCAAAGTGCTTGACCAACTGCATTACAATTTCAGCTTCCCTTTTCTCCCTGGTTAAACCCAATTCCAACGTATTTGCTAATTCTAAAAAAAAGTCCTCCATCTGTCCTTCTAAACTTCCTTGGAAAATTTGGGAACCTCTTTAGTAATGTTAAAAGCCATTTCCCTCACTTTTGATTTAATCAACTACAAGTAACAAAATTAAACGAATTTTCCCACTGGTTTTATTTGAGATCAAAGTCACTAATTGCCATGAGTTGGAATTTGCTGGGACCTTTTGTCCCCCAAATCTGTTCAAGTCAGTCCAAGTGCCACACGGCAAGGCGCCAAAACTGTTATGACATCAGTGTCGAATCCCTCTGTGAATTAAAATCACACACCCAGAAAAGCTCACCTCACATCATGATCTGTTAAAACGTGAGCGACAGAGAACTCCTAAATTCCACTAATAAACAAAAAATAACAATTTATCTGTATGCAAGTTAGGTCACTGAGCTTGAAGGTTTGTTTTCAGAAGTTTCGTCACCATGACTAGATGACATCATCAGTGAGAGTCTCCGCTGAAGCTCTGGTGGTATGTCCCACCTCTCTATTTATAGGTCTTGGTTTCTTAAGATGGGTGATGTCATTTCCGGTTATTTTAAAAAGAAAATGTAGACAGGATCTAAATTGATCCGTTTATTGATGGACTTCTGGTTAGAATACCATTCCTCTAAGAAGGTCCTTGCGTGTCGTAGTATGTGTGTGTGTGTGCTTTGTCTCAGTCAAAGTGGTGCCCTTCTTTGTCTGTATGTATGGAACATAGTGATAGTGCGTCATGTCTTTTGGTGGCCAGTTGGTGTTCATGTATCCTCGTAACACAACAACAGGACAGTTTCAATGGTCGAAAAGTGATTTTATACACACTGTTTAATCAATGTGTGTGTGCAGTTAAGTCACATTTTTCACATGTGCACAACACATTGTAAATGAACAACAGAGACACAGTTCACGAAAAATGATGCATATGATGTAAAAAATTGATAAACATTAAAACATGATTTGATACTCTCAACGTTCCCTCCTTTTCTGGAATTCCCTACTCTACTCTCTCATGCTTACCAGGATGTGTGATCCAAATTCTTGAATCTCGTGTCACAAATTATTTCAGTTAATCCCCTTCAATATATTGGCCTGTTGGGTTCTTTCCAAAGCTCGTGTCTGTCATATAATCGGAGATAAATATTCTGGCATCAGACTCAGCATTTGAACATATTACTCTGTTGTACATGCACTGTACCAAGGACCACAGCACACAGGCATTGCCAAACCATTGGGGAATGTTCGTCTACTTCTTTCGATAATGTAGTTTTCTCATTTTCCACATCTCCAGATCTATATCCTCTCTCTCGTTCTCCCTTTGTTTCAAGTTAAGAAATTCACCAATTATTCTTCGTGTCCCATCTCCCAAAACTCCTTCTTTCAGTTTATATCTAATGCTCTCTTCAAGATGTAATGTGGTTATAATTAACCAATGTAACTACAAAGACATGCGGGCGTAGCTGGCCAGAGTTAATTGGAAGGGGAGCTGAGCAGGAAAGACCATGGAGCAGCAATGGGAGGAGGTTCTGGGGATAATTCGGAAGATAATACCAGAAATGCAACCCCAAGAACATGAAACATACTCATGGGAGAACAAGGCAACCATGAGTGATAATGCATCAAACCAAAAGAGAAAACATACAATGTGGTGAAGATGATTGGGAATACAGAGAATTCATTGGCTCTGAAACTACATAAGGCTGGCATCACTGACACTACAGAGCTCTTAATCGTGGTCAGGGAGAGAAACAGAGGAAACACATTCACTTTAAACACAGAAGATGGTATTTCTCAAGGAAAAAGATTCAGGTGAACTAAACATTTGAAATAAGATCAGTTAAATGCTTTTGCGGAATGGGTCAGATTGGAAGCAAGACCCGGGGAGAGAGACCCTCAGCAGGATGAGAGTATGGAAATGGAAGTATTTCCACATCAGAAACCAGGTTAGGTGACTGAGTGCAGGGCTGATGGGTGAATGGGTCTCAGTGAGAATTGGGGAACAGACAGCAGAATTGCATTGAAGATATTGCAGCTCGAAACTGCGTATTCATGTGGTGCTGTAGACCACAGCAGCAGGAGAAGCAGAACAGCATTCAACCACAACCTGTAACTTTTTGCCAGGGTAACACTTCAGTCTGTCATTACCATCAACACCATCTATGGCTCAGTGACGAGTGTGAGTGAACATATCGGAATCACATGAACCTTAACCTGATGCGAACTCATTAAAGCTATCAGACTTGACCAACAGATCTGAACGAAGCCCTGTAGTCCTGCCACATTCAGTAACAAATGGTGATGGACGATTAAATAAATGACTGGAGGAGAGGGCTCCACAAACATCCCCATCCTAAATAATGGAACAGACCTGCACATCAGTGTAAAAGAGAAGGATGTTTCATCTGCAGCATCCTCTGCCAGAAGTATTGAGTCAATGATACACCTCACCCTCATCATGATGCCCACAGAGTCACAGATGTCAGTCTTCAACCAATTTCAATTGCTGCACGTGACATGAAGAAACAGCTGAACAGAGTAGATATGACACAGGCAATGAGCCCTGACACCATTTCTGCAATAGGACTGAAGACTTGTGCGGCACAACAAGCTGTGTCCCTGGGGAAGCTGTTTCATTCCAGCTCCAACTCCGACATCTCCCTGGCAATGTGGAAAATTACTCAACTATGTCCCGCTCCCTAAGAGCGGAATATTTACAATCTTACCAATTACCACCCCCTCAGTCCCATCACGACAGTCAAATTGGTTGGAGTTCTTTTTGACAGAGCTGGCAAACAGCACAGAAATAACCTACTCAGTGTGGTTTCCAATAGGTCCCCATGTGGAGATGGTGCTGTTGTGGAAATGTCACTGGATTACTAATCCAGACCAGGTTAATGATCTGGCAGCGGGTGAAAGTTAAATACAAATCATAAAATATCGAGATCTAAAATCTGGCATCAGTAACAGTGACCTTGAAGCCAATATGGATTGTAAACATAATTTCCTTCTCCAATGTACTTTTAGGAAGTGAATCTCCGATGATTTCCTGGGCTGGCCTAAAACTGACTCCAAAGACCCTGACATGTGATAAACATTTCAATGGTCTCTGAACCCCAAGCAAGGGCACTCATTTGTATCAAACTACTCCGAGGTCTGAAAGGATGAAACCGGACAGAACACCCGGCCTCAGCATCAGTGTCATAAAAGGGAATGGGAACACAGTCCTGTCGACTCTGCAGAGACCTCCTTCCCAACATCTGAGAGTTTGTGACAACATTTACAGAGCTTTCCCACAGACTGCACAGAAACAGCGGGAAAGGAGTAGGTCATTCAACACATTGAGCCTCCCCCATTCTAGTTCATGGAAAAAAAATCTCCTCAATGCACTTACCCCACACGATACACATATCCGTTAATGTGAGTAACCTTGGGAAGCTATAAAATAGGTGGTGCTGTAGTACGTTTGGTCCATCGAGTTTGCTACCCAATTCAATGTAATGATGGTTGGCCCTTCATTTCAACACCGTACTCCTGCTCTCCCACCATCCCTTTACTGTCTCTAAATCCTTATCTATAATAAATGTCTGGGTTTCCAGGTGCGAGCGAATTCCCCAGGTTCGCCAGTCAGTGAGTGCAGACATTTATTCTCATCTCAATGCAGAGTGATCTGCTTCCAATCTGACTCACCCTTCAGAGTTTTGTATATTTCACTGAGATCTCCACTCATTTTCCTAAACGCCGTGGAATACTGGCCCGGTCTCCGCAATCTCTGCTCCCACAATAAGCCCGTCATCCCAGAGATCAGTCTGGTCATCCTTCACTGCTCTCCATCAATGTCAGGTTTGCCCTTTATTAGGTACGGAGACCAAAACTGCAAACAATAATGCCCAATGTTCGGGATGATAGCTCACCAGGCCCTGTACAGCTGCAGTAAGACACCCTTACTTCTGGACTCACATCCCCCTGAAATGAAGGTCAACACACCATTTATCTTCCTCACTTCTTCCTGTTTCTGCAATATTACTTTCAGCGTCTGGTATACAAGGAGATGCAGATCCTTTTCAGTGTTACAGCTCCCCCCTTGGTGGGTCTATGTACACTGCTCAGCGTGCCAATCGCCATGCCCAGTATTGACTTCTGGTTGCAGAACTCACTGCACTGCATGGGCCTCAGAGGTTTATGCATAAGGAAACAACAAACAGGAGCATATGTCCCTTTGTAAATCAACATGTTTCAACCAATCCCTTTCAAATGGTCGGCTGGCAATTTATCGTTTCCATCAAAGGGCACACCGTCACCTCTATCCACAGTGTTCTTCATCTGTCACGTATTTACCCATTCACTCCAATTGTCTTAGTCATCTCGGTGCTTTTTTACATCCTCCTCACCCACTCACAATCCCACATCCGTTAGTGCTGTCAGCAGGCTGGGATAAATTGTATCTGATTCCAGTAACCAAAAGTTTAAAGGGCATTGTGAACAGCTGGGCCCCAAGCACCAATCCCTGCGACACCTCAGCAACCGTCCTCTGTTAATTTCTATTTATTTATTTCGTGAATCTCGGTGTCACTGGCTGGGCCAGCATTTATTTCTTGTCCCTAGTTGCCCTTGAGAAGGGGGTGGTGAGCTGCCTTGTTGAACGCTGCAGTCCACCTGCTGTGGTTGACCTCAAATGCCATTAGGGAGGGAATTCAAGGCTTCTGACCCAACGACTGTGAATGAGCAGTGATATATTTCCAAGTCTGGATGGTGAATGGCTTGGAGGGGAACCTGAAGATGACAGCATTTCCATACATCTGCAGCTCTTGTCCTTCTAGATAGATGTGGTCGTGAGTTGGGAAGGTAGTCTCTGAGGATCTTTGGTGAATCATTTCATTGCAGCATGTAGATAGTAAAACACTGCTGCTGCTGCTGCTGCTGAGCGTTGATGGTGGAGCATTGTGGATGAATGGACAGTCAAACTGGCTGCTTTGTCCTGGATGGTATAAAACTTCTTGAGTGTTGTTGGGGCTGCACTCATCCAGGCAAATTGGGAGTCTTCTATTACACCTCTGACTTATGCATTGTAGATGATGGACAGACGTTTGGAAGTCAGGATGTGAGTGACTCGCCGCAGTATTCTTAGCTTCTAATCTGCTGTTATAGTTACTGTGTTCATGTGTTGAGACCAGTGTGTTTCTGAGCAATGATTACCCACCAGGACTTTGATACTGGGGGATTCAGTGATAGTAACACCATTGAATGCCAAGGGGCAGGTTAGATTGTATTTTACTGGTGATGGTCATGGTCTGGCATTTGCGTGGCCTGAATATTACTTGCCACTTGTCAGCCTGGATACTGTCCAGATCTTATCGCATTTGGACATAGACTGCTTCCGTATCTGAGGAGCCACAAATGTTGCAGAACATTGTACAATCATTGGTGAACATTCCCACTGCTGACCTTAAAATGGAGGGAAGATCATTATTGAAGCAGCCTTGAAGAAGTTTTCGGTCACTGTCCGAGGGATTCCTACAGACTTGGAGCTGAGTTGACTGACCTTCATCAACCATGACCGTCTTCCTATGTGTCAGGTATGATTCTAACCAGCGGGGAGTTTGCCCCTGATACCCATTGATTCCAGTGTTGCTAAGGCCCCTTGATACCACACTTGGGCGAAGACAGCCTTGATTTAAAGGGCTGACACTCTCACCCCACCTCTGGAATTCGGCTCTTTTGTCCATGTTTGAACCACAGTAATGAGGTCAGGAGCTGAGTGGCCCTGGTGGAGCCCAAACTGGGCATCATTGACCAGGGTATTGCTGAGCAGGTACTGCTTAAAAGCATTGACACCTTCCACCACTTTACTGATGATCGAGAGTAGACTGATGCGGTGGTAATTGGCCGGATTGGATTTGGTCTGCTTTTTACATACAGGAGATACTTGGGGTAATTTTCCACATAACCAGGGAAATGTCATTGTTGTAACTGTATTGAAACAGTTTGGCTAGGGGAGTGGCAAGTTATGGAGCACAAGTTTTCAGTACTGTTGCCAGAATGTTGTCAGAGTATGGACCATTTGGAGTATCCAGTATCTCAGACCGTTTCTGGATATCGCGTGGACTGAATCAAATTTGTTGATGACTGGGAACTGGATCGTTGTGGACCACTGGAGGAGGCTGAGATGGATCATCCACTCAGCATTTCTGACTGATTAAAATTGTTGCGAATGCATCAGCCTTATCTTATGCATCATGGTGGAAGGGGTTATTTGTGGAATCTCTTCCTACAGTGAATTGTTTCATTGTCCCCAACGTTTCTTGACTAAATGTGGAAGGACTTATACCTTACAGAATCATACCTTACAGACAATGTCAGGCTGTTGATGACGAGTCTGTTTATTTCTATTCACTGTTTCCTGCCAGCTGTCCCATTCTAGAAACATGGCCATACATTAGCCCCAATCCACTCAGATTTGATTTTGTAAACTGGGCTTGGAGCTTAACAAAAATTTTGCTGAAAATTCACGTGTTTTACATCCATTGGTTCTCTATCATTTGTCTGCCAGTCTGTTTCTCAAACATAATTCCCATTTCATAAATCTATGTTAGTGTTGTCTATGACCGTTACTTTCAGTCCCAATCATTTCTCCTAAACCATTTCCTTACTATCTTCTATGTTCCATGTGCTCTATCATTTTCCCACCCCAGACTTGGTTTTCCTAGTATTGTTAGAAAGTTCTGTGAAGACAGAACGGAAGTAGTGGCTTCACAGTTTTGCCATTTCCCTGTTCCCCATTCTCCATTCTCTGGTTTCAAACTGTAAGGAAACTGTACTTGTTTTCTCATATGTCTCACATTGACATAATTTAACAAGTTGTCACCGTTCACTCTTATAACCCTTGTGAATATACTCTTCAGAAACGCATCAATTCCTGCCTTAAACTACTCAATAATTGACCTTCCACACCATACACTCACAGGGGCATAGACTCTGTGCCAACAGAAGTACAGCACGATCTATATTTGTTCCACTTCCCTACAGCAGGCCCATAGCCTAAAATGTTATTACACTTCCAAATGCTCGTCTAAGTACTTTTTAATGATTGTGAGGTTACTCGTGATAATTCCCATCTCAGGAAGTAATCCCAAAACACAATACCCTCTCGGTGAAAAAAAGTTTAAATCCTCTCTGAACCTCAAACTCTTCACTTTAAAAGTGTACTGGCTTGAGCCACTGACTAAAAGGAACAGCGGCTCTCTATCCACCCTGTCCATGTCGCTCATAATCTTATCCTTCTGAATCACGGACCCCTCAGCTTTCTCTGCTCCAAAGTAAACAACCCGAGCTTATCCAGCCTCTCTCCATAGCTGATATGCTCCATCCCAGGGAACATCCTGGTGAATCACCTCTGCACCCTCACCAGTACAATCACATCCTTCCTGGAATGTGGCTCCCAGAGCTACATACAGTATTCCATTTTGTCCGAACCAAAGCCCTGTATTCTTCTTATAATCTACGCCCTGATTAGGAAACACAACACCCAAGGTCCAATCCTTACCTAGTCCATTAACCTGTCCAGTCACATTCAGGGATGTGTGGAGAAGCACAATCTGAACTTCCCAGTGTGCTGCCATTCATTGAGTCCTCCCCTGTCTGGTTCCTTCTCCCAAAGTGCATCACCTCATATTTATCAGGGTTACATTCTATCTGCCATTGATCTGCCCATCTGACCATTCTATCTGCATCTTCCTGTAACTTAAGGCCTTCCTCCTCACTGCTAACCACCAAGCCGATCTTTATGTCAAACATACGCTGACTTATCACATCTCCCCCACTCTCCACCAAACCCCCTCCACATTCAAATCTATCGTTTTTTTTATTAATGGCACAAACAATAAGGGACACAGCACTGATCCCTGGGGTACACCAGGGGACACTGGTCTCCAGTCGCACAAACAGCCTTCTCCCACCACCCTCTGCCTCCTGACACTAAGACAATTTTCATCATAACTTGTCAAGTTATCATTCATATTGTGAGATTTTACTTTATTTTTCAGTTTCCCAGGTGGACATTTGTCAAAGGCCTTCCTACAAAACTAAATTATCCACCTCCTCAAACTAATTCAATCAAATCCATTGGATGTGACTTCCTTCTGATAAAGTCATGATAATTATCCCTGATTAAACCTTGTGACTCTGATTGGAGTTCGATTTTATCCTTCCCTATTTTATCCTGTAGTTTCCTTAACAGTGATCTAATACTCGCTCGTCTATAGTTCCCTGCTCTATCTCTCCCACCCTTACTGTGAAGTGGAATCGTATTAACAGTTCTCCAGTTCTCTGGCACGTCCCCTATGGTCAAATTCTAATTAAAATATTCAGTCAGGCTCTTTCCTCCCTTGACCTCAACACCCTCCTGTGATACAACTCATTCAGGCATGGAGATTGGTCCAAATTTATACGGAACAAAGTCTCAAATTCTTTCTCGTATTTTTCATCAATCTGTTCAAGAGCTTCCCAGTCCATCTTCTTGAATACTGTACCTGCCTCCTCCTTCTCCCAAGTGAAACAGATGTGAAGGTTTCATGTTACAATCCATCAATGTTCTCCAGCTTGACACACAGATTGCCCCTTTGGTTTCTAATGGACACTAGCTGTTTGCTGATTATTCTGTTCTACTTGTCCGTATAGAATATCGTGGGATTCTCCTTGATCTCGCCTACTTCTACTTCTCCATGTTCTTTAAAAAAAGCTCATGAATATCCAACTATACGTTATCCATTGGTTCTTCATTGCGTATGTCTCCAAGAATAATCTTGGAACCATTTTAAAATGATGTTTTCCACTTCTGGTTTTTCTTTCATTGATACATTACCACACTCCCCAGTTATGTTATTACCGTCTATATATCTAGTAGCATGTTCTTTGTAATCGAGTCCAATAGACACCCAACCGCGGATGACAAGTTACTGGTCTGTAGTTCACCACTCTCTATCTTCATCCTTTCTTAAACTGTTGGATAATATTTATAACCTTTTCCTTATCCAGATTGGCTAAATGACTTTCGGGAATGTGTTCGAAAATAAAGTGAAAATCCGCGATGCAATCAACATGTCTATTGCTGCTTCCTCTGAAATTCTTGTATGAAGTACATCTAGTCTGTCAGATTTATAAATACTCAATCCAGCTTTCTTTTCCAAGATAACCGCAACACTGATAAGAATGACCTTAGACTTTACTTACACAAGTCCCATGGTCACTTGGTATTTCTGAAGAATTTCTCGACATTCTTCCATGAAGATAGACACAAAGAACCTGTTTCTTTTCCCTGCGATTTCTCGTTTCTCTGCAATAAATTATCCTGAACGCACACCAACTGTTCCACATTTGGCCTTGATTTTATTATTTTTTCCATACATTGATAGATGCTTTTTAGCAGTCTTCATGTTTTTCTTTTGTTTGCACGCTTTTTCTCTCTTTGATTTTCTTCTCAGTCTCTTGGTCATCCTTTGCTGGGTCCTACGTCTCTCTGAATCCACTGGCTTACTGCAACATTGGGCATTTTTCTAAGCTGCCTCCTTTCATCTAATAGGTAAATGAAGGTGGGGTTGAAAGTGATAGTCGGAGAGGAGGGTGGCCCAGATTGATAGGAAGAAAGGTGGACACATAGGAACATTCAAAAGGGCGGTGCTGACTTGGAATTTTGGAGTGGGATATGGTGGGATTAGGGGAAATGGGGAAATGGGGAACTCCACTATGATCCCCTGTGGTTGGATGCTCCCAAGGCAGAAGATGAGGCTTTCTCCCTCCAGGCTTCTGATGGCTCGGGTTTGGCGGTGGAGCAGGCCCAGGACCCACATGCCCTTGGCAGAGTGGGAAGGGGAGTTAAAGTGCTCAGCCACAAGGCGATAGAGTTGTTCAATGTGGCTGTCTGAGAGATATTCTCTGAAATGATCCACAAGTTGACCTCCTGCCTCGCCAATGTAGAGAAGACCACATTGGGTTTAATGGATGCAGTAGATGAGGCGTTTTGTCTCCCTTCGTCACCTATTACTTTCAACCCCACCTTCATCTACCTATCGCATTCCCAGCTACCTCCCCCCTGCCGCACCCCCTTCTCATTTATCTCTCAGTCCCCTTGGTCCATAAGCTTCATTCCTGATGATGGGTTTATGCCCGAAACATCAATTATTCTGCTCTCAGTATGCTGCCTGACTGTGCTTTTGCAGTACCACATTCTTCGACTCTGATCTCCAGTATCTGTAGTCCCCATTATCTCCTCACACCTTCAGGGCTTGCATGATTCCAATTTATAACGGTTACTTCAAATAAAAATGAAACTATCGTGTACTCAGACAGCATTAAAGAGAACCAATACATTGTGGTCACTGTTCCCAAAAGGTCCTTTCCAGCAAAATTTTCAATTAGCTCTTCTGATCACTCAACACCAATTCCTAAATAACCTGATCTCGAGCTCACTGCTCGACATAGTGTTCATGTAAACCATCTCGCACGTGGTCATGAAATCCATTTTTCCCAGCATTAGCATTCAATTGGGTTAACACAGTTTAGATATAACTTAAACAGTACACTATTACTGCAGTAGCCACAAATGTGAATATCTCATTTCCTGTTTTATAACATGTCCAGCATTTGTACTGCAGCTTTCACTTTGATATATAACTCCCATCAATGTTTGCTCCTCCTTGCTGTTTTTGCGCTCCACCTTACTAGATTCTGTGGAATCTGACCGGCTTGGGCTCTGGGGAGATTAATGGAAGAGATCATCTCACATCATTTATGAACTTCTCAAACTTTAATTTCTCCAGATCTCCCGTGATTCTGATGTAGTAGAGAAGGACAATGATTTTCCAACAATGTTCTGTATTCCCCCAGAGAGCTGAGACAGCTCTACCCTGGATGGTAACCTTACAACAGGCTGGTAAAGTGTTGCTGCTGCTGTACAGGATCTTAGTGAGATCACATCTGGAGTAGTGTGCACAGATTTAATCTCTTCAATGAAGAAAGGATATTGTTATATTGGAAGTAGCTCAGAGTTGGTTCCCTCAACTGATTCCTGCAATGAAGGTGCCATCTTACAACGAAAGGATGATCAGGTTGACCTAGTAGCCATTGGAGTTTACCTAAATTAAAGAGTGTCCTATTTCAACAAAGATGACAGAAGGAATCAACAAGTGAAGCAAATTACACAGATAGTGGAGGAATCCATTCTGGATAAGGATAAAAACTGTCTGACACTTCTTTCACGAGAAAGGAAAAGGTAATTCAGATGCATGTCTGTTGTACGGGAACAAGGGAAGATCAGTCACTCCCTCGGTCCCATCTCCGGGATACACGCGGAGACCGTTCAGCATTTCCACCTGTTATGGGGAAGTATGAAAAGACCCATTAGCCCCTCAAAATGTTACCCAGCAACAGGAGGATTCCATAATCCCCCAACCCCCTAATGCATCGACGGGAGAAGGTCGTTCTGACCTTGGAGACATCAGTATGGGAACACCAAAAAGACGCCAGCCCATCGAGATTGTACACCAGCAGGATGATGAGTCCAGCCAGCAACACATGCCTCAAACAGCAAGAGGACTAGACCTCTTAAAACCCTTTTGCGCATTAAACAGGAATTCAAAGAAAACGTAAAGGTTTTCGAAAGGGAAGAAATTATAATAACTGTATACATTTGGGACTAAAACGTAATGATAAGCCATTGCAATTTAAGACAATTATTAGAATCCATTGTTGAGGATACTTGCAAAGTTAAACCACAATCCATCTGTGTCAACATGGTTGTATAAAGGATAAATCAAGTTTGAAGTGTTTGCTTGAGTTACTTAAAGATGTGACAAGCAAGATGGATAGTAGGAGTCCTGGAGATGGAATGTATCTGGTCTTCCTGAAGGCATCGGATATGTCGCTTCTCCACAGAGTAAGTGGTAAGATCAGACCACATGGGTTTAGGAGTAATTTATTAGCTTGGATAGAGGATTGGTTAACCAACAAAATGCAGTCAGATGGACTAAATGTGTCATTTATTTTGGGAAATGCAATTTGTGGTGTGCTATTGATTTCAGTTCTCATTTGCGATCATTAGTATTACTGTACTTGGTTGACTGGATAGAAAATACGACATCACATTTTCAGATGACACTAACATTGGTGGGAAATTACGTCGGAATGATAATGCAAGAGATTTAAAGAAACTATATGGATAGGTTGGGTTAACGGGCCAACATTTGGCAAGGAAAATTAAAGTGAGTAAATATGGGGCTATTCAAATTGGCCAGCATAATAGAAAGACAAATTAGGAACGAAGTGGAGAGAAAGTTCAAAGTGCTTAAGTGCAGAGGGATCTGGGTGTCTGCTTGCATATCACAGAAAACTTGCTTGCGGGTAATGCAAGTAATGAGGAATGCAAGCATACTTTCAGTATTTATTTATAAAAGGATAGAGTCGGGAGTGTTGGTGTAGCTATGCAAGGCATTAGTGAAGCTACAACTGGAGTACTGTTTGGGTATCCTGCAGAATGAGGTATTTCCATTGGAGGCAATTCAGAAGAGCTTCATTAGATTGATTCCATATTTGAAGTGTTTGCCTTATGAAGAAAAATTGAGCAGTTTAGGCCTATACTCTCGAGTTTATAAGAATGAAAGGAGATCTCATTGATGTCTGTAAAATGCGAAAAGTAAATGAAAGTGTAGGTGTGGAGTGGATTTTTTTTTAATGTGGCGCAATCTACAAAAGAGACTAGAGTTTTAGGATGGAGAGATGGCAGGAAAGTGGTACAGAGGCCGTGTTGATATCAGCCTCATCGAGGGGTTGGATTCCTCACAGATGCTCCTTGTTGTTATTCAACACTTCAACTGTGTTGCACAGGAATTGGGGAGGACTGGATATCATACAGGAAGCAGGCACTCAGGATAAACCAGTCTCAATCAGTCAGACAAAACGTAACCAGTAGGGTCACACAGTGACCAGCACTGGGTTCTCAACTATTTACAATCTATATTAATGCTCAGGAGGATGGAACAGATATACAGATGCTGAGTTTGGTGATGTCGCTGTGGTAAGCAAGATAATAAATTATCAAGAGAGGGTGGAGAGTCTGCAAATAGATTCAGAAAGCTAAAGGCAATACACAATTGTTTGGAAGGTGGAATTTAAGATGATATAACCTGTCATTTCATTTCCAGGAATAACGGAAAGCAATATGTTACTGAAATGGAGAGGGAATACAGGACTTAATGATACTGTGTACTGGGGGGTTCACTCAGACCTGTTCAGACATGGGAGATTTTGCTCCATCCCTAATCGTCAGCTCCCAAAACACTCCAGTGACCCCATTGCTCTCCGTACACATGGACTACTTTGTGTGGTTGATTGGTAGTGGGGATGGTGTTTTGAAACGTGCATCAAGGGGACGGCCTTTATCCAAGATATATTCATTTCTTTCAAAGTGGAGACACGATGATGATGGGAATGGCTTACTGCTTCTGAATGAAGAGGCCGTGACTGCTGCTAGGAGAGTGGGTATTCACCAACATGATGTACTGTGCATGGGTATACTGTAACATTAATAGAGAGAGAGCTCCTTCAGTTCCTCTACCTTTCCCCATTTACATGGATACTCTGCAGATGCCATGTACACCATCGGGTATCCCACTGTACTGGATACACCCGGCAGCTCCCTGCTGAGGGAGAAAATATCTATTTACCTCATCCACCATATATATCCTCCATCATCGAATGGTGACATTGATGTTGAGACACTGGGAGATGATGGATATGTCACCCAGTCCTGCCTGGAAAGTTCTGGATCATAGAAGCTGAATGAAACTGTGACCCTACAGCCACTGGCAGCACCATCCTCCCCCTGGTGTGAGGCTGCAGGTCGTGTTGAAGGAGGTGATACCATTCTATGATCAGCTCCTTGTTCAATCAGTGTCCCTCACACTTTGATCCTGGGTTAAGTGGAGCTTGGGAAGCTGTTCCTGGAAAAGTCGGAGTGGATACAGCAGATCCCTTTCCCCACACACACTCACTCCGTGGTTTCAGAGCTTCCCCCTCTGCAGCCTCTGCTCCATTTGTTGTTCATGTTACAGACACTGATGCTGTAACGACAGTCCCCATGCTCCATCCAAAGTTGGGTCAGCAAATCCTCAGGTCTCCCTGAATGTCTGAGGCAGCCCACAGCACATCCTCCAGCAAACCATCCCCAGCATCTCCATAACGTTTCAGTAACAGGAGAGAGTCAGAAACCCCTCGGCTACAGATCCCCACAAAATGTTTTAAGAAGGCCGTTTAGACCCTAACCTTTCCTTATTTTAAACATAGATTGGAAGTGTGCGTTCCAGATATGTTGTGTCTGGTCAAACCACTCGTCATTTAGCAAAATATACTTTATTCAAATGCTTTAGTTAAAATCCAATGAAAGAGAAGAACATTTTGGGATAGCTTATATGTTGGAACACTTACACAAACAATAGATACAGTACCTTCTTGGTATACACTGTTTGGCACAAAGATATATTCAAATACAGATTGTTACAGCAATTTTCCGATCCAGGAGATATCAACATCAACAGAGATCTCAGAGAGAAAAGCAACTATTGAAACTCCTAACCCTTCTTGGATTCCCAAAAGCTTCTGAATGCTTCAGCTAAAAACAAAACGAGAAAACCTGGTCTGGGAGAGCAGGCCGCTGCCCTTCGATTGTTACCACCATTTAATGAAACCTAAAGGCCTCCTCAGTTATTTCCTTAAACTGTGTTCAGACAGTAGTTCGGCACCTCTGCCTTTAGAACCTCTCTTCAAAAACAACCTAAGAGAAAATAAAATTTTTACGGTGATAGTAATCTCACAACTCTACCTTTAATAGAAATGATCCATCAATATACAAAGATGGATTAATTTTAGACCTCCTAATCATCATCTATTAGTACACTGAAATGCATATACAGGTAAAAACAATGACTGCAGAAGCTGGAAACCAGAGTCTGGATTAGTGGTGCTGGAAGAGCAAAGCAGTTTAGGCAGCATCCGAGGAGCAGCAAAATCGACGTTTTGGGCAAAAGCCCTTCATCAGGAATTCCGGCAGAGAGCCTGAAGGGTGGAAAGATAAATGAGAGGAGGGTGAGGGTGGGGAGAAAGTAGCATAGAGTACAATAGGTGAATGGGGAAGGGGATGAAGGTGATAGGTTGGGGGGAAGGTGGATTGGATAGGTCGAAAAGAAGATAGGTAGGTGGGACAAGTCATGGGGACAGTGCTGAGCTGGAAGTTTTGAAGTGGAGTGAGGCGGGGGAAGGGGAAATGAGGAAACTGTTGAAGTCCACATTGATGCCCTGGGGTTGAAGTGTTCCGAGGCGGAAGATGAGGCGTCTTCCTCCAGGCGTCTGGTGGTGAGGGAGCGGCGGTGAAGGAGGCCCAGGACCTCCATGTCCTCGGCAGAGTTGGAGGGGGAGTTGAAATGTTGGGCCACAGGGCGATATGGTTGGTTGGTGCGGGTGTCCCGGAGATGTTACCTAAAGTGCTCTGCTACGAGACGTCCAGACTCCACAATGTAGAGGAGATCGCATCGGGAGCAATGGATACAATAAATGATATTAGTGGATGTGCAGGTAAAACTTTGATGGATGTGGAAGGCTCCTTTAGGGCCTTGGATGGAATGACGGAGGAGGTGTGGGCGCAGGTTTTGCAATTCCTGCAGTGGCAGGGCAAGGTGCCAGGATGGGAGGGTGGGTTGTAGGGGGGCGTGGACCTGACCAGGTAGTCACGGAGGGAACGGTCTTTGCGGAAGGCGGAGAGGGGTGGAGAGGGAAATATATCCCTGGTGGTGGGGTCTGTTTGGAGGTGGCAGAAATGTCGGCGGATGATTTGGTTTATGCGAATGTTGATAGGGTGGAAGGTGAGCACCAAGGGGCGTTCTGTCCTTGTTACGGTTGGAGGGTTGGGGTCTGAGGGCAGGGGTGCGGGATGTGGATGGTATACGTTGGATGGCATCTTTAACCACGTGGGAAGGAAAATTGCGGTCTCGAAAGAAGGAGGCCATGTGGTGTGTTCTGTGGTGGAACTGGTCATCCCGGGAGCAGATACGGTGGAGGCAGAGTAATTGGGAATACCGTTTGACATTTTTGCAAGCGTTAGGGTGGGAAGATGTTTTATTCAGGTAGCTTTGGGATTCGATAGGTTTGTAAAAAATGTCGGTGTCAAGTTGGTCGTCGTTAATGGAGATGGAGAGGTCCACGAAGGGGAGGGAGGCGTCAGAGATGGTCCAGGTAAAGTTAAGGTCAGGGTGGAATGTGTTGGTGAAGTTGATGAATTGCTCAACCTCCTCGCGGGAGCACAAGGTGGCGCCAATGCTGTCATCAATGTAGCAGAGGAAGAGGTGCATATATATATATATTGCATTGAGTCTGAGCATACAAATGTTCACAACTCGATTCGATTTCAGTCATATTACTCCTGCCACAGAATGCCTTTGTCTTTCTTCATCAAAGTCTCCACAACGTATCAAAACTTAGATTTTCTCGCCCTGTCACCTGTATAATTTCCAATTGAATGGCATCAATAATAAGCTCAATTGAAACAGACTGGTATTTTTCTCCCTAAACTTCTCCAAAAACTTTAAGGGGTCACGATCAGTGATAAAGGTTTGTCTCAGGTATGTTATTGGCAATGTAAATGCTGAAATGTTGTAACGCCAACACCAAGCTCAAGGCCTCCTTCCCCATTGGGGAATAAATCTGTTGATGTTTCCACTGGACACTACAACCACACGTTACATAATGGAGCACTTCTCATCTCTCCAAGAGTCCCTCTGAATGACATAGCTCCTCATGTCTCAGCATAAAAGAGTTACATACTTCTGTACCTCTTAATGCTGTAACCTCTTTACCTTACTCTCACAGGGATATGTTTTAAGAAGATCTCACACATTCTTCTCACTCCCTCACAGAAAGCAAACTTTGGTTTCTGAACTCAATCATCATCATCATCAGCTATTTCAGCTTCTAACCTTGCCATTGTAACTCTCTGCTCTTCCACACCTGAGTTCTCACGACTGCAGGAAGTGAATTGTTGAACTTCTCCAAAATAAGAATCTCTCTAAGATTGCCATAGGTTTGCTCTGAATTAATACCCTTACCCAGCTTTCAAAATCATTTTGATTGATCCTTTCAAACTCAATGTGCGTTTACCCACGGACGCTATTTTAGATCCCTGAAACTCTGTCTGTCAGTTTCTGGCACAAGCTCATGTGCACTTCAGATGGCTTTCTTCACCTCCTCCGACTCCCCAGACACCGCCTCTAATAGGGATGCAAATACCTATCTGCTTTGTTTGAATCAACTAAATCCACATGGTCACTGGGCACTGCATTTGTTGAGCCACTTTCTCAAATGAAATTAAGAAGGCTCCCCCATCATTCTCATCAAATTTAGATAATGTCTGGATGTATTTAAACAGATCTCCATCAAGCCTTTGGCCACTATAGGGTTGCTCAACCTCACTATCCTCCTCATGCAGCCTACCATCTACCTTCATCACCACCTTCTATGTCAACTTTCCTCTCTAATTACTAACTTTTGAAGTTAAATCCCTCTGCTTTTCTTCTTTTTTTTTCTCTCCTCTTCTTCATTTTATTTCTACTTTTCATCATAATTCAAACTGTTCCAATTCCTTCTCATGTTCAAGGCGCATCATTTGAAATTGAATTCTCGCCATTTCCAAAGACTCTGATGGCGTTTCCACCAAATGTAATTGCCGAGCTATAGCTGTAATTATCTCTAATTTTCTCACAGACAAACACAACCCCAACTCCAGCTCGTCTGCCAATTCCTAAAGCCTTGACTTCATTACCTTTTGTAAAACCCCCAACTTCACTTCTTCCACGCCCAGAGAACTCTCAGTGACTGAAAGAATCTTTATACACAAAACACTGTTTAAACCAACCGAATTCAACATCCGGAACAAAAAACACTAACAATTACCATACGCGACCGTTGAACCCAATAGCCTCCTGGTGCATGCTCTCTTGTGTCTGCATGAGCTTATTCTGGATTCGCTGGTTTCCTCCCACATGCTAAATTTCTTATAGTTTTCAGGGATGTGTGGGTTAGGTGCCTTAGTCGGGGTAAGTGTATTAATAGGGTAGAGGAATGGGTCTGGGTAGGTTACTCCTCGGAGGGTCGGTGTGGACTTGTTGGGTCGAATGGCCTGTTTGCACACTGTAGGGATTGTAATTCTAAACCCAATTTGGTGATACCAGACAAGAGTTCTCAGTTTGCTATAGATGAACCAGACTGCCTCAAACAATTTTAAGGAGGTAGCTTGGATGCGAACCTTTTCGTATTTTAAAGGTAGATGTGAAGTGGGTGTTTCAGATGTGATGCTACTCGTCAAACCACTCACCATTAATTAAAATACAATATATTTAAACACTCTAATGAAAAGCCATACAAAATGAAGAGGAATTTAGAATAACTTAACTATTGGAAACCTTAACCGAATAATGGATAGTACGTTCTACAAATGTTCAATCTATTAACATCACCTAAACACACCCCTTGGCAAAAAGGAACATTCAGACATGCATTCTTGCATACAGTTCTCCAATCCAGGAGGAAACACCATCAAGTGAGGCTTTAGAGAGAGTAGCAGCTAGGGATAATTTTCTAAAACTTCCAACCCCTTTGGGACCCCAAGCACCCGGTGATTGTTACAACTACAAGAAAAACCAATCTAGAAAGCCTGGTTTGTGCGAGCTGGCCATTGTTGCTACTATTTATTAAAAACCCTAAAAGTCTTGGAAGTTATTTATTTGAGCCATTTTCAGTCAGCAGGCCTTTATGACCTCTTTTTAAAAAAAAGAGAAAATAACCTTTTTTTTAAAAAACAATGACAACATTGTCACACAATTTAGATGCCTGGTCCTTTACTCAATGGGCTTCTTCGTGTTATTGATCGCAAGGTCACCTGAGTGGGGCAAACACAGGTACAGTCCAAGTTACAAAGATGTGTCTCATAACTTCTGAAACATGCCTGTCCATGGACCATCACATGGGACATACCGGGAAGTGAAAAACAGCCTGACATACACCATTTCAGTATTCTTGAGCTACACAATGCCAGCATTCGATACACTAGGGAGACAAAACCCAAGGCCAGGGAATGATACAGAGAGACTGAGAGATTCACATTAAAGACATAAGCAGGCAGTTAATTAACTGGGAGGAGGTTGTGGAAATATGGGGAAAAAAGACAGAACAGTGGGACTGACTGGACAAGTGAGATCTTCGAGAGTATAATTACAAAAATGAGAACATTGAATAAAGGCATTGTCAGATCAGCTGAAATGGTTTGTTATATCAAATTCTGAATCTGCTTCACCGACCACCACAAACAAACATAAACTGGGACAAGATGACAGCCCAACATGGAGAGCTGTGCAGACCATGCTAGTGTGTTGCTCAGTAAACTGCACGATCTGCCCAGCATGGAGAGCATTTCAAACTTTACGATCATATGCTAACTATACTCGCATCAGATTACTATCTCCAATTGCAAGGTTTGCTCTCTCTGCATGTGTGTATGTGTGTGTTCATCGAGACTGAGAGAGTGCGTGTGCGTGCGCGATTGGCATGGTTGAATGCGAAACTCATTGTTTGAGAAGGAACACACGTGAAGGAAACAATATTAAATATGAACAACTGGCAGGCTTTTGGATAATCGACAGAGAGAGAACGAGGGAAGTTTCATGGACAGATGAGGTAAAGTGTTTGAGAATGTCAAAATAAAGGTATTGCCATACACAACAGCAATATACTCGGCGTGGACATGAATGACAGATGGATGGGAGTTTGGTGTGAATTCGAATCAGATTTGCTTTGGCAGGTTTGAAGCCGGGAGCGTCAGCAGCAGATTATGAACTTCATTAAGACGGTATTTCATAACTCAAGGTTCAAACAGCAGATGGATTAAGCCAGTGAGATACATTGTGGAGTGATGAGTATTTCAAGTTAGAAATGGTCAAGGCAAGGTGTCAGGAATCAGCTCATGGTCAAAGGCATCATCCACAGTTATGACTCGTCTGCTTCAGCCGCAGATATTGGCCAGGGATGGGATGAAAACACTGGGAAAAGGTGGAGTTTGTAACTAGAACAGTAGACAGTGACCTGCATGCTCTTAATATTTAAATAACAAAGGCAAAGATGCAATACATCGTGGTTCTCCGCTGAAACTGAGTAGGCCAACATAGCAACCCATGAGTAACACTGTCAGAGCAGAGGGAGACAGTAATTGAACACCTTCATTGATGCAGTTAGTAGTGGTCTGTAGAGTAAATATCTGGATTCAGAGTTTCAACAGGAACAATAATAGTGGCCAGAAGTGTAGACAATATGAAAGAACAGTATTATACAGTCATAACTGGTTTATAGAAACAAAAACTGGACAGTGACACTCACCAGGAGCACCAACGATAGCCAGAAAGGGATAATAAAAATATTGAATAATGCGAAGAGCATAATAGATCTGCAATGATAAGGACAACTAATAAAATGCAAGAATATCCCAAATATAATCGGATAAACTCCTGTCTATTGTTGGAATATTCCAGTCGACTGTTCTGAGATTCTGATCCATTGTTGGAATATTCCAGTCTAATGTTCTCAGATTCTGATCCATTGTTGGAATATTCCAGTCTAATGTTCTCAAATTCTGATCCATTGTTGGAATATTCCAGTCTAATGTTCTCAAATTCTGATCCATTGTTGGAACATTCCAGTCTAATGTTCTCAGATTCTGATCTCTCCTCCCCTTCTCTCTGGATCTCCTGATCCCTGTCAGTGCTGTTGGTGATGCTCCCGCTCATGTTATGGGATAACACATTGAACGGAGTCCATTTATCATTAAAAGATGGAAACCCTCCACTGGGATAATTAGAATCCATGGAGATTGGCATTAATCACAGTCACTGAACAAATAGGCTCAGTTAACCAGTTCCGTACATCACTTTTCATATCAGAATATAAGAGAAGATTTACTTGTTTTGGATGGAATGGGTAAGGGTTACTGAGGGATGGACAATAAATATTTCGATGTTTTAATCATTTTCTTCCTTGCATACGAGAGTATTAACAGGACACTGAAGGGCTCTATATATGTTCCACTCTGTTTATGAAAGGAAGCAGTTATAAAATAACAGATCGGATACATTAAAAAAGTCAGGTGGGCATGTTTCTAGATACCTTAACACAAAGTATGATACTTATTAGCTGGTGTGAGGCTACTCCTGGTTTTAATACCCTGTTTTCAAATCCTTTCATAACCATGAGACAGAGCACTGAGACTGCTGCTCAGGAAGAGGCCAAAGCAATTCTGTCCCTATGGGCCTCTTACTGAAGGAAAGGAGAAGGCCATTTAGTCCATATTAGCCTGTTGCTACTTGAAAAGGTGGAACGCTGGAACATTAGCACATTTTGCAAACAAAATCAATGAAAATATAAAGGATTTGTCACTGCAGCTGTATGAGGTGTCACTGAGAGGACACCTGGAGTACATTGTGTTGGTTGTGTTTCGGTAACTGAGAAGGGATGGACCTCCATCAGATACAGTTTAACGGCTGCTGGTAATCCAGGGGTTGCTGTCTCATTTAATGTCTCGTGGCTGTTCTCCAGGGACAGGAGGAGCCTATTCAGCCTCTCGAGCCTGTTACAGAGGGGCAGGAAATGTTTATTTAACATTCAAGTCTGTTACACATAAATATTAGTTTTAAATTAGTTGTGGAATAGGAAAGACCTGATGTAAACATTAAAGTTCTAACTTTGAACAAGGCCAATTTTGAAAGTGTTAGGCTGAAAGGCTGATTGGAATACCCTGTTCACATGTAAAGGGATGGTCAGAAAATACAAGGCCATCAAACTTGGATCCAGAGAGTCCAGAGCCAACTTGTTCCTATTAGTGAGATGGGCAAGGCTGGTGTGTGCAGGGAGTGCTGGATGGCTAGATATATTGATGCTTTGGTCAAGGTAATGAAGGAGGCATATGTCAGGTAAACAGAGCTGAAATCAAGTGAATCCCGAGAGGTATATAAGGGCAATAAGTGTATAGTCAACAGTGAAATCGGGCCAGAAAAGTGTGAACACGGGTTGGCTTTCGAAAGAGGCATTTCTTTAATGAGGTATTGACGAAACTCTACAAATCTTTTAGTGGCAAAAGATTAACTAGGGAGAAAATAGGGCACCTTAAAGATCAGTAAGGCTACCTATGTGTGGAACCACAAGAGGTGGGAAAGATATAAAACAAGTATTTCTCCTCAGTATTTAATGTGGAGGAAGTTACAAGAGTGAGAAAGTGAAGAAATGCAAAGTGAGATCTTGAAAAGTATCTATATTTCAAGCAGGTGTTGGACGTTGTAAAACACATAAAGGTGAACAAATCCCTGGGACCTGATCAGTTGTATCCCAGAATATTGTGGGAAGCTAGGAAAAGGATTGCTCAGCCTTTTGCTCATATATCTGTATCATTGATTTCCACAGGTGAGGTGCCAATAGACTGGAGGGCTGCTGACATAGTGTCATTATTTAAGAAAGGAACGAAAAACCAGGTAACTATAGACTGGTGAGTCTGACATCAATGGTGACTAAATTGTTGGAGGGGACTTTGAGGGAAAGGATGTATATGCATTTGGAAGGACAAGGACTGATGAGGGCTTTATACATTGGAGATCACGTCTAACTGACTGGGTGCAATGTTTTGACGAAGTGATGAAGATGATTGATGAAGGCAGGAGAGTGGATGTTGTCTTTATGGAATTCAGTTAGAAAACCAAAATTTTCTACATGATAGACTGGTTAGCAAGGTTAGACTGCCTGGGATCCAGGGAGAGCTCACCTGTTAGATCCAAAATTTTCTTGAATATTGGAGACAGGGCGCGACAGTGGACATTTGTTCATTGAACTTGGAGATCTGTGACCAATGGTGTGCCACAAAAGTCAATAATGACTCCACTGCCTCTTGTCACTTATACAAATTATTTGCATTTGAGTATATGAAGTATGATCAGTAAGGTTGTAGATAATTCCAAATTTGGTGGTGTAGTCGACAGTGAAAAATGATATCTCAGAACAAAGTGGAAACTTGATTAGATGAGCCGAGGGGTGGCAGATGGAGTTAAATTTAGATAAATGTGAGGTGTTGCATTTTGGCAAGACAAATCAGGGCAAGACAGGTAGGTAGGGTCCTGTCGAAAGTTGGCAATCAAAGAGAATGCCGTTGAAATTATAGAATCCCTACAGTGAGGAAACAGGATTTTCGGCCCATCGAGGCCACACCATCCCTCTAAACTGTATCCCACTGGACAAACTCGTACCCTATCCCTCTGAGCCTGCATTTCCCATGGCTAATCCACCTCGCCTACACATCCCAGGGTACTTGGAGTAATTTAGCATGGCCAATCTACACTTGCCTGTCTATCTTTGTACCGTGGGAGGAAAATGTATCACACAGAAGAAACTCAGGCACGGGGAGAATTTGCAAACTCCACACAGGCAGTCATTCAAGGATAGAATTAAACCCAGATCGTTGTGCTCTGAGTTAGCAAAGCTAGTCACTGAGCTACTGTGTCACCTGGTGGTGCAGGTTCTCCGTTCCTTGAAAGTGCCGTCACAGGTAGACAGCCCAGTGAAGAAGACACTTCGTGACCTTCCCTTTATTGGTGCGTGCTTTGAGTCTATGCGTTTGCATGACATGTTGCATCTGTACAGGACATTGGTTTGGCCACTTTTGTAATACTGCCTTTAATTCTGGTCACCCTGCTGTCAGAAAGATGTTGTCAAACATGAAAGGATGCAGAAGAGATTTAAAAGAATGTTGCAGGTGTTGGAGGGTTTGAGCTACAGGGAGAGTTTGAATTGGCTGGGGCTATTTTCAAATCTTGAGGCTGAGGGGTGATCTGAAAGAAGTTTATAAATTCATGAGGGGCATAGATAAGGTAAACAGTCAACGTCTTTTCCCCAGCATAGGCAAGTCGAAAACTACAGGACAAAGGTTTAAGGTGAGAGGAGAAAGATTTTTAAAGGGAAATGAGATACAACACTTTCAAAGAGAGACTGCTGTATGTATGGATTGAGCACCCAAAAGAGGTGGTGGAGGCAGACACAGTTACACCATTTAAAAGGCATTTTAATAGGTACATGCATTGGAAGGGTTTAGAGGGATATGGGTTAAGTGCTGGCAAGGGGGACGAGATAAATTTAGGATATTTAGTCAGAATGGACAACTGGATCGAAGGGTCTTTAACCGAGCTGTACATCATTGAGATCCTGTTGACTCTTGAGTGTATAACACAGGAACAGGAAGAGGATATTCAGGTTCTGAATTCTGTCAGTCAGCTTGTTTGGTCAATTACTGAGAGTCAAATACAAAAATACATCATTCAGATTTTGGTGGTGTTTTATAGAAACAGGAGAAAGGCTTTTAGTCAAGAGAAGTTGTAAGGAATGTGAAGAGGCCATTCAGTCCGTCAACTTCATTCCACAGGAGCAGGTGAGCACAGAGCGATTGGAGCCTGTGAGTCAGTAGCAAGAGGAGGACATCTACTTTCACAAACTTGGGATCAGGATGCATCACTCAGTTTCTCAAGACTGAGACGCAGGAACAGGAGGCAGTCACTCAACTGCTCGAGACTGGGACACAGGAACAGGAGGGAGTCATTCAACTGCTTGAGACTGGGACACAGGAACAGGAGGGAGTCACTCAACTGCTCGAGACTGAGACGCAGGAACAGGAGGCAGTCACTCAACTGCTCGAGACTGGGACACAGGAACAGGAGGGAGTCATTCAACTGCTTGAGACTGGGACACAGGAACAGGAGGGAGTCACTCAACTGCTCGAGACTGGGACACAGGAACAGGAGGGAGTCATTCAATTGATCAAAACTAGGGCACAGGGATATCTGGAGGCTAGTGAGGTCCGAGGATCCTGTTACGCAGGAGCAGGAGGAGGTGACAAACTCCCCACCAGTAGGGGGCACTGGGAGAGAAGTGGAGTTTGCCTGTTACAAACAGAAATAGATGAATAAGTTGCATTCGTAGTCCACACAATCCTGCCCCACCATTCACTAAGACCACGGCTGATCTGATGGTGATTCCCTCATTCCATTTCACGGAGACTGTCCTCTCTGCAGCCTCTGCTCCATTTGTTGGTCATGTTGCGGACTCAGATGCTGCAACAACAGTCACCATGACTCATCCAGAGGGTCGGGTCTAACCGGATGAGTCAGGATTCGAAGGGTCCAATCACAAGAATGAAAACACAAAGTAAAGGCATTGCCAGATGTTTTGTTCTCTCACATTCGCAATCCAACTCACCTAACCAGCCAATCCATTGTACGTTCAGGATGGAGCACTGTGTAGATCCGGCTAACGTACTGCAGAATACAACCCAGCAATGTCTAGAGTGGAACTCTGTGCAGCCCACACCAATACTTGATCTATAGTCCTGGGCTAAATGTCCAGCGTGAGGAACTGTGCAGTCCGCACTGGTTCATTCATATATAAACCCAGGGTTTTGCATTGTTCGGTAACACTGTGTTAGATCACAGCTCAGTGTGGGGAAACTGGCAGCCGATGCTGGCAGTGACAGGATGTGCAGCTCCCATCCATTTACAGCTGCATAACTCCACTGTGCCATAACAAAGGGCGCTGTGGGTGTCAAAATCATTGCAAAGGAGAGATGTAAATGGAAACAGTTTAAAGACCAATAGTTCTGATTCAGGTGCATACCACTCCAGTATTTAAAGATAAAATAACTGAGATAATGTCCAGTGAGGTTTTGTGGATGGTGCAAAGAAGTTAAAGGTGGATGGCGATGTTACGTTGTTGCACTATAAGCCTCCAAATAATCAATGCGAATTGGAGGAACAAATATGCAGGGAGACTGGGGAGACTTTCAGGAACAATAGGATTGTCAGAATAGGTGATTTTAATTATACTAACGTAGACTGGGACATCCAGATTGTTAGGAACTTCGCTGGAACGTAATATCTTAAGTGTGTTCAGGAAAGTTTCCATAAGCAGCATATAGAGGGTCTTACTCGGAAAGGAACAAACTCACGCACTGTTGGGGCATAGCGCAGGATAGGTGACGGAGGTAAAGTGGGGGAGCATTTTGGGACCGGTGACTAGAATTATATGAATTTTAAAATAGTTATGGGAGGGACAGAATTGGTCCACAAATTCAAGTTCTCAATTGGGGCGAGGCATATTTTGTTGGAATTAGACAGGGACTTGCAAACATTGATTGGAGTAGCTTGTTTCCAGGCAAAAGGATCTCTGGTAAGTGGGAGGCCTTTAAAAGTCAAGGTCTATATGTTCCTGTGAGGGTGAAGGGAAAGTGAGGCAGGAAGAGAGAACCCTGGATGACAAGAGATAATCAGGCTCTGACTAGCAAAAAAGGAGGTGTGGCTCAGGTTCAGGCAGCTGAATCAATACAATCTCTGGAGAGACACAAGGGATACAGGAGTTTACTGAAGAAGGAAATCAGGAGGGCGAAAAGGGGGTATGAGATAGCCTTGGCTGAGAAAATGAGGGTGGATCCAAAGATGTGTTTTCAGTATAGTAAAGAAAAAGAAGGACTAGAGAGAAAATAGGATTCCTTAAAATCCAAAGTGGGCATTCATGTGTCAAACCAAAAGAGATGGGCGAGGTCCTCAAATTTCCCTCTGTGTTTACCATGAAGAAAGACATGAAGATCTGTGAGCTTTTGGTGGGGTGGGGGGGGGCGGGTTAGTTGTCATATCTTGGTACCGTTCATATCACAGTGGAGGTGCTGTTGGACATAGTTGAATGCATAAAGCCAAATAAATACAAATAAATGTCTTGGTCCTGACCAGATATATCCAAGAGCACTGCAAGAGGCTAGAGAAAACAGGTCAGGGGCGAAAGTCCCGGAAGACTGGGCAGTAGCAAATGTTATGCCCTTATTCAAGAAGGGCTACAAAGAAAAACCGGGAAATATAGACCAGTAAGCTTCACTTCTGTTTTCGGTAAACCACTTGAGAAGCTTCTGAGAGATAAGATATGCATGCATTTGGAAAGACAGTTTGACTTGAACAGTCAGCATAGCTATGTGTATGACAGATCATGCCTTACAAATTTTGTTCGAGTTTTTTGAGGAAGTGACCAGGAAGGTTGACGAGGGCAGTGTGGTGGACATACTCTATATGGATTTCAGTAAAGCCTTTCATAAGGTTCCACATGGTCGTCTGCTCGGGCAGGTTAGATCGCATGGACTCCAAGATAATCTGGCAAATTGGCGACACAATTGGCTTGGCGTTAGGAAGTAAATGGCTATGGTGGAGGTATGCTTGTCGGACTGGAGGCCTGTGACTAGTGGAGTGCCTCAGGGGTCGGTATTGGGCCCATTGCTGCTCGTTATCTATACCAATGATTTGGACCAGAGTGCACAACGCAAGGTTAGTAAGTTTGCAGATGACACTAAAATAGGAGACATAATTTACAGTGAGGAATATTAAAAGAAATTGCAACAGTATCTTGACCAGCTGGGGAAGTGGGCTGAGAAATAGCATGTGAAGTTTAATATAGTTTAAGTGTGACGTCTTGCATTTTGGAAAGTCAAATTCAGGTAGGAGTTTAATGATGAATGAAAGTGCCTTAAGGAGTGTTGTGGAACAAAAGGACATTAGAGATCAGGTGCACGGTTGTCTGAGATTTGAGTCACAGATACACAGGACAGTGAAGAACGTTGTTGGCACGCTGGCCTTCATCAGCGCATTGAGTATAGAGGTTGGGACATTATGTTGGAATTGTACAGGATGTTGGTAAGGCTGCAGTTGGAGTATCGGGTTCAGTTTTGTTCTCCTTGCTGTAGAAAGGATATTATTGAATTAGAAAGAGTGTAATAGAAATTTCAGAGATGTTTCCTGGGCTAAAGGGTTTTTAGTTATAGGGAGATTATGGACAGGTCAGAACTTATTTCTTTACAACCTACGAAACCGAAGGGGTTCTAATAGAAGTGTAGATCTTATCAAATTATGAGACGTGCATAGAGGTGAACACATCAAGTTTTTTTTTGCAATGTTGGGCAATCGAGTTCTAGAGGACATCCGTTAATGCTTCGAGAGGAATAAAATAACAATTAACCCGTGGGGCAGCTCTTTCACACAGATAATGGTACACATATGGACTGAGCTGTCAGTGGAAGTGGTTGAGCTGGGTACAATAACAACATTGAAAAGGCACTTGGACAAATACAGATAGGAAAGGATTACAGGATACAGAGCAAGGGCAGAGAAATTGGATGAATGTGGATGGACATTTTGTTTGGCATGGAACAGCTGGGCCGAAGGGGCCTGTTTCCGTCTGTAGAACCGTGTGACTGTAAATCCGTGTGTTTTGGGAAAGAGACAGGGAGGGGGAGAGCGAGAAAAAATGTCATGGAAAGATATGTTTACTGTTTCCAGAATGCTGAAATGAAGACATTTCGACAGTATCATGCAACGCGGGTCAGTATTATGAAGAATTATCAGTGAATGGTATATTAGTGTGAGTTCAGGCGATGGAGATTTTTGAATGAGCATTTGTCCTGTAGCTTTGCAACTGGGATTGAGAACTGCAGAGTCTTCGACATATTGAGCTGTATAAAACAGTAATTTGTCTCAATTTCATTTTTATTGAGTGTGACAGAGGGATTGTCTGGACGAACCTGAGCTGGTTTCCTGGTGCTATCTTATCGAACTCACCTCATTAGCTACCTACCCCACCCCATGGCGTCCCTCTCATTCAATACCAGCCCGAATCTCCCACCCATCATGACTGCAGGTAAACACAGTCGCCCGGGTGCCCCTGGATATTCCGTCATCCCTGGCACTGGTGCCATCTTTAAAAGGCCAAGGGGCACACGGTTGAGCTTTCTCAGGTTGGTGCTGTACTGCACAGATTACCCCGAGCATGGCACATAAGGGGAAATTACACCACGGTTTGTTGACAGAACACGGCGGGCATAGTGGATGGGCTAGTACAGAGGGGGACCATTTCCTTCCCAGAGGGGGCCATACCACCAGACCCACCGAGCATGGTCTGTGCTCACCACCCAGCTCAGTGCAGCATCTGCGATCTGAAGAAATGTCCAGCAATACAGGACATGGATCAATTACCTTCCCCGCTCAGTCAGGATAAGGGTCACCGTATTCTCTCTGTTCCCCCACAGTCACTGCATATCTGTAACAGCACCGACCCCCAAACAAGGCTCATGCTCCAACACGCTCACTGCAGCGCCTTCTCTCTCTCTCTCTATCACTCGTTTGCAATACGCACCCACCCCACACAAACACACAATTCAAATCACACACCATTCAAACCACGCTGAGGTGATTTTTCCCTGCAAAACTGCTCTAGCATTTAATAATCGGCGAATCTGATGGTTTTCTCAGCTCCATGTTACAGGAGGTTTTAGTCATTTAACTCCCTGGGTTCCTGCACCTGACCAGACGGCACTCAGGCACTTTTACCCCAGTTTTCTTCAAGCGCCTGTTCGAGGGCATTTCCGAAGGAATGCACTCTCCTAACAATATATTCCATCAGCTATATACTTTCATGCAACGGTCAGCATGCTTTACACAGACCAAACGAAAATCTACACTTTTTTTTTGTTATAGAATGTCCAATCACACTTAGTAATTCTTTTTATTTCATTTGACTCACCTTAATAATATTAAATCAAAGTCAGCTTCTAAGCACGTCTTGTTATAAAATACAATTTCGAGCCGAGAACGTTTTAACCCTCAGCCGTTATCTTGACCATTATCTGAATTGTCCCCTTTTCATTGTTATGAAAGTTTCTCTTGCCCTTTGTCTGTGACTGCTTCTGTCTGTATCAGTTGCTCTGTCGCCCCTCAGTTGGCTGGACGGCAGGTTTGTGATGTAGAGGGAGGCCAACTGCGCAGGTTCAGTTCCTCACACTGACAGAGGTTACCATGAAGGGGATGCTCTCTCAACGTCACCCCATCACCCGAAATATGGTGACCCTCACGGTAAACCAGCATGAGTGGTCTCTCTAATAAAAGTTCTTTGGGACTCTAGTCTATCAATGTTAGCATTTTAATTTTAAAAAATAGTAATTTTATTGAAAAAGAGATTTTTAATATTATAATAACCCAACTTAAATAGCTGATCAAAATTACACTCATGTGCATGTACATACAAAACAAGTTAAAAACACTAAATAGGCAGAGAAAAAAAACAAAAATAAACAATAAATAATGAATAAATAATACAGGTCAGCATAACAAAACAATAGCTCTCGTTCTTCAAGAGCATTAACTGATACAAATTTTTAAGTTCATAATTCTTCCTCGCTGGATCTTAGATTCATTAGACCATAACGTCATGGCTATATACAAGCCCTTCTTAATGTGACAGATAAACCTGTATCGTGGTAATTCAAAAAGGGCTGCCATGTCTTATATAAATCTCTGTTTTTTTGATGCACCACACTGGTGATAAAGTCCAAAGGGATATTCTCCATGAAGAACCTACGACGACCCAACAGACCCGGAGTTTTCAGACATCCAACACAACAGAACATTTTTCCTAGCACAGAAAGTAAGGATATATTTTTTCCTCATGTGCATCTCTGTAAAGTACATTGGGCTTTACCCAGGAAAAGAAAAACCGGGTCCATTTTCCAATTCAGTCGCCTCGACCCACTCTATCACACCTAACACAGTGCTCCAATATAGATGAAGCCTGAAGCAGGACAAGAAGCAATGAGTAAGAGTGCCTGTAGTCATTCTGCATTTAGTACATGCTGAAGATAATCCCACTTTGCATTTTGAGAGACAATCTGGGGTCAGATAGACCCTATGAAGAATTTTCAACTGCATAGAATGGGTCCTATGAGAGATCAAAATCCTTCGAACATTTTCACAAATATCCTCCCATGACTCCGAGGTGTTCTGAACCCCAGCTCTCTCTCGCAGACATCACAAAGCTGCACAGTCTTGTCTGAGGGGACACTCTCCAACTAACGTTAAAGGGTACTGACAGAGAATGCATTCTGAGCACTAAACACCCGCTTATCTCTATCGGGTCTGTAAGAGTCTGTTAAAAGTGTGTTTTCTTTAAAATCAAATCTCTGATCTGAAAACAAAAACAAACTGAACAGGTCTCTACTAGGCAGTCCACACGAACGAGTTATTTGATCAAATGAAGTCATTCTTTCTCCCTGAAAAAAAATGTCGTGGCTCAGTAGATAGCACTGCAGCCTCACAGCACCAGGATCCAAAGATGTGCAGGTTAGATGAATTGGCTATTGATAAATTACCCACAGTCTTCAGGAATGTGTAGGTTGGGGCATTAGTCAGGGTAAATATAGGATGGTAGGAGACTGGGTCTGGGTGGGTCGAAGTCAACTTGTTGGGCCCAACATCCTGTTTCCACACTGTAGGGATTCGATTAATTCTAAATCACTGAAGCAAGGTACACCCCTGGATTCCCACTGTTTAAACATGGAATCCATTATCCCCGGTTGCCAACTTGGTATACCAATTATAGGGGTAAGAAACAAGATTTTGGCTGTAATGCCCTCGATCTGACTCATTGTCATTCATGCTTTAACTTTATTGATAATTATTGGGTTATGACAATACTCCATAAATGTTGTCATTTTGTCTAAGAACAACAGACTAATAAGGGTTCACATTGTCTGACAGAGTTCAATATCTAACCGTATTGACGCCGAGTCCTCAGTGGCCCAGACACTAACATAGGATAATAAAGAGCTTAACTGATAGCTTTTAATCTGGGAGATCTACTCCCCACAATCTGTGGGGTAGTTGCAATTTGGTTAGCTTGATAAAGAGTCAGTTATGGTGCCAAATAAAAGAGCTAAACCAGCCATAAAGTCTCATAAGTGTCTGTCTAGGAAACATCAAAGGAAGCATTCACACACGGTCTAGTAAATGAGGAAGGACATTCATTTTAAGAACAGCTATCCGACCTAGCCAGGATGTTGGAAGTGCCTCACATCTTTGAACGTCTTTTTTAATTTTGTCAAACACATGGACATAGTTCACGTTAAATAAATGATCAAAGACAGATGCAATGAATATACTAAAATAGGGAAACCACGCCAGTGACCATTTAAAAGGAAAACAGGATTTGCTTTCAATATCAGGTATTTCCCTGAGACCTCCCATAGGCATGGCCACAAACTTTGTAAAATTAATCTTATAGCCCGAAAAGGCGATAAGCGAATTAATGCATTGCATCACGTGAGCTGCCGAAACTGTGGGATTTCACAAAAACATGAGACCCTCATCTGCATACAACATAATCTTATGTGATTTCTATCTTAATTCTGAGGCAGGAATGTTGGGGTAATATTCCCAATTGTGCAGGATGTCACCGTGTCTAAGATTGTTGCAGGGATGAGGAAGAGATCAACCCTCGTGTGGCATTTGTGCGGGTTAAAGAAGAAAATAAAATCCCTACTTGTGAGGTAGATCTGCCTCCAGGTATCCACCAGCTCTAACCCACTAATTGCTTACATTATAACGAGGGTAACTGGAGACCTTTGGACATTCTGTCCATCGTGGGGCCATAAGACAGTCGAAATCTCCTTCTACAATAATGTGCCATGATGCAAGATAACTTACTTTGCATAATGCATCTTTCAGGATTTTAAGACAGTGCGCCAGGGAGCAATAAACATTCAAAATATTGTATTATTTCCCATATTTCAAGACTTTGGGAATGATGATTCTTCCGTGAGTGTCTAATACAATCTAGTCATTTAAATGGAAGACTCTTCTTCACTAGTATGGCTTCTCCCCTACTCCTAGTGTTAAAAGATGTGAAATAAACTCCATCAAACCCACCCTGCTATAACGTCAAATGTTCCTTGTCATCAAGGTGCATCTCCGGCAATAGGACAACATCCACCCTCTCTGTTTTAAGACGAGAAAGTACATTTTTCCTCTTGACTGGCAGATGGCTCCCCTTAATGTTCCACGTACAACATTTAAGCACATCATTATCCAAGGGCGGCACAGTGGCACAGTGGTTAGTACTGTTGCCTCACAGCGCCAGAGATCCGGGTTCAATTCCCGCCTCAAGTGACTAACTGTGTGGAGTTTGCACGTTCTCCCCGTATCTGCGTGGGTTTCCTCCGGGTGCTCCGGTTGCCTCCCACAGTCCAAAGATGTGCAGTTCAGGTGAATTGGCCATGCTAAATTCCCATAGTGTTAGGTAAGGGGTAAATGTAGGGGTATGGGTGGGTTGTGCTTGAGGGGTGGTGTGGACTTGTTGGGCCGAAGGGCCTGTTTCCACACTGTAAGTAATCTAATCTAAACACACTGTAGCAACATTTCAACTCTAGAGTTTCACATCGAATTACACAACGCTGATCATTAATGAAAAAAAGACTCATTGGGCCTAAAAACTGTACAAACTAATACTACTACAACTAACAAGCTCTCAAAACTTTCCAAAGCTAAACACGTAAAAATCCAAAGAACGAAATAAAATCCAAAATACCAATGACACTCGGTTGGGGAATTTAATCCCCACCGCCCACTGGGGATGCTTACATAACCTCAAAACTTTATCTTCTGCCCGCTACCAATATGGAATCCAGGGCAGTTAACAACAAAAATCAGGCTTGAACTGCCCTTCGGTCGGCACTTAGTCATCACAACTACCTTTGTAACTCCCTCCAGCTTGAGCTGCACCCCAGACACAAGCAAAGAAAGAAAAAAAGAGTAGTAATACTAATGAAGAAGTTAAAAATGAGTACTCTACCCATTCCTGGCTATAATTTAACACTGGTTAATAGCAGAAAAATCCAACAAAATTTCTTTAAGAGAGAAACATGATTATCTAAATATCCAGCTTACTTTAAAATGTCCACACAGTTTTCGCTTTCTCTGGAGAGTCAGACGAGTTCGTGGATCCATTGAAAGCAATACGGAGCACCACTGAGTACCGTAACGAATATTGAATCCCGAGTTTCCTTACTCTTCTTTTGATATCATCAAAAGATTTTCTTTCCTGAATCACCGCCGTTGAAAAGTCCTAAAAGAACATAATACTGGAGCCCTCGTGAATTAAAGCCATCAGATCTTTCCCCTGGGTTCTGGAAGATTCCATGAGTCTTTGTTTGTCCCCACAACTGTGTAATCGAACAAGGACAGGATGAAGGCGTTGGTCTGAGTCTGACTTCCGCGCCGTAACCCGATGAACTGTCTCACTTTTCACCTGTCGCTCCTCAGTTTAGAAGTGAAGGAATCGCTGCAGCCAGTTCTTGAAAAAACTCAGTGGCTGACCACCTTCTGTCCACTCCAGCAAACCGATGATGTGAATATCCTTCATCCTACCCCTGTTCTCGAGGTCGTCATATTGTTCAGTTAAGGTGCAGACCTGCTTTTCAATGGCGACGATCCTCTCCCGAGAGGAATCGATGACGGTCTCTGCCCTTGCAGTTCGGCGCTTGACATCGTCTGTTTTGTTTCCAAGGCTGTCAAGTTGCTGCTCATGTTTTTGGAGCACGGCTGAGAACGGCTCCAGCCACTGCTGTGGCTTCAACCTTTCTTCAATCATGGCTTCAATCATTTCGCATAACTTGGTGAACTCAGTGACTAAAGCCTGGTGAGTAACTGGGTCCATGGAACGAGCAGAGTGGGTTGCAGTTACAGCCTCAGGCATGCTCGATGCTTCTGACGGGTGCACCATGTGTTGGGACTTAATCAATCCTTTCCCATGTTTTGTCATTTCCACTTGATAAAACGGGATTAATAAAGATTCCATCACTCTTTTAGCGTTCAATTTTAATTAAATGCCAGGGATGGGGTGGGTTAGAGAACCACTTTGCCCGTGTGTTGATGCAGAGCCCAGCAAACCAGACCTTCTGAATCGCCGCCATCTTGTATTCCCTCTTAACATTTTATCGATATTATCATTTCATTTTACATTATATTCCTGGAGATTCTGAAGCCGTGTTATTTGATACCACTGTCTACATTTTCCCCCACACTGCACATTGCTGCCCATTCCTCGATAATCCTTGACTCTGTTGTTATTTATGAACCTTCCATCTGTGCCTCAAAAATATTCAATATTTCTGCCTCCAATGGTCTGTGGGGAAGAGTGTTCCAATGACTCACAGCACTTTGAGAAAACAATTATAAAAATTATGGTCTGAGTGAGACAATAGTTTTTTTGTGTCTCCTTATGTGAGAAAGGATGTAATTACATTGGAAGTAGT